>NW_026604387.1:0-54452 GCF_024763615.1 Phlebotomus papatasi | reverse complement strand
TGGTTTGGCGATCCATGCTAGCGTGATTTCTGAGTCACTCCATGCATATACTTCAGGTTTATTGATTTGCAGTGCTTCCAGTGCATTGTGCAGGAGGTTGCTAGCAAGACTGCTGCATTTAGTTCCAATCTTGGTAATGTTACCTTGTTTTTGAGTGGGAGCCATCTTTGTTTTGGCTGCAATAAGATGTATATGAACGCGTCCTTGTTCATCGACTGATCTTGTGTAGACTACTGCTGCGTATGCTTTTGTGACGCGTCACAGAATCCATGCAGTTGTGTAGTGTTGTTAGTGTGTATCCATCTGGGTATTCTCACTGAATCCAACTGTCGGAGCTCTATCATGAGTGATGACCATTCTTTTTGTGTGTCTGATGGTGTGGGGTCATCCCAATTTAGCTCCTGATTCCAGAGTTCTTGCATGAGGATCTTTGCTCGAACTGTGATCGGTGCTAGCCAACCGATGGGGTCGAAGATTGATGCAATGCTTGATAAGAGTTGCCTTTTCGTAATTCCATGGTAATCACGTGGATTGAGACTGAACGTGAATTCGTCTGTTCGTTGATTCCATTCTATTCCCAGTGCTTTGATATGCTCGTCAGTACCAATTTGGATGTTTTCAGGAATTGCTCTTTGATCTGGTTGGAGATGTGCCGTGAGTTCTGCTGTGTTTGATACCCATTTTCTCAGGTTGAAGCCTCCTTTCGCAAGAAGGTTGATCAGGTCTTTTTGCAATTGGCGAGCTTCATTAATAGTTTTAGCACCAGTCATCAGATCATCTACGTAGAAGTCTTCTCGTAGTGTTTTTGAAGCTTTGGGGAAATTGAGTTCTTCCTGATTTGCGAGCTCTTGTAGACATCGTACTGAGAGATAGGTTGCCGGTCCTGTTCCGTAAGTCACTGTGTTGAGGGTGTATTCTTTTACAGGCATGTTCTTGTCCCTCTCCTCAGAGGATTCGCTGAAAGTTCCTATCTTCTTCTCGCACTAGTATCTGACGAAACATTTTTTCGATGTCTCCCATTATGACAAATTCGTGTTTTCTCCATCTCATGACGATATGAGTCAAGTCTGATTGTAATTTGCTGCCTGTGTGCAACACGTCATTTAAAGAAACACCTGTTGATGTCTTGCAGGAGGCATCGAAAACAACCCTTGTTTTGGTTGTTGTACTGGAGGGTTTAAAAACAGCGTGGTGTGGAAGATAGTATTGGCCTTTGTTGTCATTAGCTTCGGACATATGGCCAAGCTCAATGTATTCCTTCATGAATTTGTGATATTCTTCGTTCAGAATTTCATCCTTTTCCATGCGTCTTTCAACGCTAAAAAATCTGGACATTGCTCTGTCCTTCGAATTTCCTAGCATTGTGGGAGATTTTCTGAATGGTAGTGAAACTGAAATCTTCCTGACTCATCACGATGAACATGTTGTTTGAATTGTTTTTCGCAATCTTCGTTTGGCGTGATATCTTCTTCCTTGTTTGTTTCCATATCCCAGAAACGTCGGAGGTTATCATCAATTTCTTGCATTGAGATGAGACTGATGATATTGTTTCTTGATGGTGTGCTCGCTGGAGCTTCTCCGAATATGATCCAACCAATGTTTGTTTCCTGTGCAATGATATCGTCTTTGTCATATTTGTGAATCTCTGCCTTTATGATTTTTGAATAAAGATTTATTCCAAGGATGAGATCTATTGGCCCAGGAATGTTAAATGTTGGATCTGCTAGAATCATATTGTTGTTGATGTGTTTTAGTTGCTGTTGCAACTAATTGATCTTGATGGCATCATGCCCGTGAGTTTGGGCAGCACTAAGGCTCTCTCATGTAATGCGATATTTGAGGGAAATTCGTGGTTTAATCTGTAATTCACTGAATATTTTGAGATGCCTGCACTGGCTTGGCCAATGCCTTGAATTGGTGCATTGATTTTTTTGTCTTGGAAGTGCAAGATTTTGCACTGCTTCTTCTGAAATGAATGTTTCAGCTGAGCCTGTATCAACCAAAGCTCGAAAGATGTCCCATCGTCCATTGTGGGCACGAATTTTTATGAGAGCTGTAGGGAGAATTTTTCCTGTTTCGGTTTGACATAGAGGGATATAACATCTTTTTGGTGATTATTATCCCCTTGCTCAGGTTCGTTTTCTTGAACATCAGAGTGGTGAGCTGAGGTGCTTGGTTGTAATTCTCCCTGCTCTTTTTTTGCCTTATTGAAATGTAGAAGGGTGTTATGTTTCCCATTGCATTGTTTGCAAGTTTTTGTGCTTGAACAATCCTCATATCCTATGGTGAGACGATAAGCAATTGTAACATAATTTGTGCTGCTTAACTTGATCTTTTCTCTGTTGTGGTGTGAGATCTTTAAATTTTTTGCACATGAAAATTTTGTGTGGGGCGTTGCAAATTTCACATGCACTATTAGTGCTGATATGAAAAATTTTTCTTATTGTCTTTTGGCTGTGCCCCATTCTGTTGTTGCTTTTTTGGTTTGTTTTCATTATTGCACTTTTGCAATATTCAGTGCCGATTTTTGAGGAATGTTAACACTTCATTGATTGATGGCATACTCATGGGATTTATCAAAGATTGTTCAAAAATGCGTAGAGATTCATTATCCATGTTATGGAGCATATGAGCTGTGAGTAAAATCTCAAGAGTTTGTGCACCCATAGTCTTCAATCCTTTGTAGCATTGAAGTGTTTTGTTGTGTAGATCGATGATTTCTTGAGCTGACCGAAAATTCACCTTCTTTTGATCTAACACAAGTGCTGTGTAGGCTAGAATGATTTGCCGTTGGTCATCATATCTTTGCTTCAAAATATCCAATGTTTCTTGGTAGCTGTCTTCTTGTAAGCTTGAGATCTGAAATTAATTCTTTTGGCTCTCCTTCCAAATAATTGTTTAAATATTGTAATTTTTCCACGTTGGAAATGCGTTGATTTTTGTCTATGACGCTTTCAAATAGCTGGATCCAATTTTGCCACTTCTTGAGATCACCGGTGAACTTCTCAATGGATATTGGTGGCAATTTTGGTGCTGTTCCCCTGTAATCCATTCCTTGATATGGATACGGAGTTGGAAAGTATGGGTATCCCTGGAAGTGAGGAAACCCTGTAAAATCCTGCGGTGGATTCTGAGGAGTTTGGAGGATGCCACTGAGTGTGTTCCTGATTATTGGAACCGTGATTGCGCTGATAATTTGTTGGTACCTTTGCGATGCGATGTTTGAATGGCTTTGTTCCTTCTTGTGAGGTGTCCAGTGGTTGGTTTTGGGCTTGTTCCTTGCTTGGAGGTGTCCCTTTGATGATTATTTGCATTATTGAGTGCATTGGATTGTATTGTTGGGTTTTGCACAATTTGTTGTGTGGGAAAAAAAATGGGCATTTGCCACTGACGTTGCTGTGGCTGTTCTGGAATTTGCTTGGTCAGAGTGTTTTTGCCCACGTTTTGTTTTGCTTTTTCTTCTTCCTCTTCGTCGTCATCGTCTTCTTGAGCTTGAGTTGAGGACCTTATTGCAAAAACCCTGTATCTTTTTTGTCAGAGCAAAAAAACTGTCAAAAATCTTACGAGCAAAAAACGGCCACAGTTTTTTAACGAGCTAAAAACCATTTATCAATCATTTCTCGCAGTATAATTGAATTAGAATTTGAAAGAAAAAGCAATTTCATGATCTACGAACATAAGACGTCCTTCTCATCATTATTTTAGACATCCCCAAATCTTCTTTATCCACAAGATGACCATCCCTGGAAAAGCTCTGGACATGGTATTATCCTACTTTTCCTCATTTTTCCTCCAGATTTGATCAGTTTTGAGTCCATCCACATGGGGACCATCTCCAGCACTGTTCCGGATATGGAATTCCCTAGCTTTTTCGCCATCTCTCTTCCAGAAATGGCCAGATCTGAGTCCATCCACATGGTGATCATCTCCAGCACTGTTCCGGATATGGAATTCCCTAGCTTTTTCGCCATCTCTCTTCCTGAAATGGTCAGATCTGAGTCCATCCACATGGTGACCATCTCCAGCACTGTTCCGGATATGGAATTCCCTAGCTTTTTCGCCATCTCTCTTCCAGAAATGGTCAGATCTGAGTCCATCCACATGGTGATCATCTCCAGCACTGTTCCGGATATGGAATTCCCTAGCTTTTTCGCCATCTCTCTTCCAGAAATGGTCAGATCTGAGTCCATCCACATGGGGACCATCTCCAGCACTGTTCCGGATATAGAATTCCCTAGCTTTTTCGCCATCTCTCTTCCTGAAATGGTCAGATCTGAGTCCATCCACATGGTGACCATCTCCAGCACTGTTCCGGATATGGAATTCCCTAGCTTTTTCGCCATCTCTCTTCCAGAAATGGCCAGATCTGAGTCCATCCACATGGTGATCATCTCCAGCACTGTTCCGGATATGGAATTCCCTAGCTTTTTCGCCATCTCTCTTCCAGAAATGGTCACATCTGAGTCCATCCACATGGTGACCATCTCCAGCACTGTTCCGGATATGGAATTCCCTAGCTTTTTCGCCATCTCTCTTCCAGAAATGGTCAGATCTGAGTCCATCCACATGGGGACCATCTCCAGCACTGTTCCGGATATGGAATTCCCTGGCTTTTTCGCCATCTCTCTTCCAGAAATGGCCAGATCTGAGTCCATCCACATGGTGATCATCTCCAGCATTGTTCCGGATATGGAATTCCCTAGCTTTTTCGCCATCTCTCTTTCAGAAATGGTCAGATCTGAGTCCATCCACATGGTGATCATCTCCAGCACTGTTCCGGATATGGAATTCCCTAGCTTTTTCGCCATCTCTCTTCCAGAAATGGCCAGATCTGAGTCCATCCACATGGTGATCATCTCCAGCACTGTTCCGGATATGGAATTCCCTAGCTTTTTCGCCATCTCTCTTCCAGAAATGGTCACATCTGAGTCCATCCACATGGTGACCATCTCCAGCACTGTTCCGGATATGGAATTCCCTAGCTTTTTCGCCATCTCTCTTCCAGAAATGGTCAGATCTGAGTCCATCCACATGGGGACCATCTCCAGCACTGTTCCGGATATGGAATTCCCTGGCTTTTTCGCCATCTCTCTTCCAGAAATGGCCAGATCTGAGTCCATCCACATGGTGATCATCTCCAGCACTGTTCCGGATATAGAATTCCCTAGCTTTTTCGCCATCTCTCTTCCAGAAATGGTCAGATCTGAGTCCATCCACATGGTGACCATCTCCAGCATTGTTCCGGATATGGAATTCCCTAGCTTTTTCGCCATCTCTCTTCCTGAAATGGTCAGATCTGAGTCCATCCACATGGTGACCATCTCCAGCACTGTTCCGGATATAGAATTCCCTAGCTTTTTCGCCATCTCTCTTCCTGAAATGGTCAGATCTGAGTCCATCCACATGGTGACCATCTCCAGCACTGTTCCGGATATGGAATTCCCTAGCTTTTTCGCCATCTCTCTTCCATAAATGGTCAGATCTGAGTCCATCCACATGGGGACCATCTCCAGCACTGTTCCGGATATAGAATTCCCTAGCTTTTTCGCCATCTCTCTTCCTGAAATGGTCAGATCTGAGTCCATCCACATGGTGACCATCTCCAGCACTGTTCCGGATATGGAATTCCCTAGCTTTTTCGCCATCTCTCTTCCAGAAATGGCCAGATCTGAGTCCATCCACATGGTGATCATCTCCAGCACTGTTCCGGATATGGAATTCCCTAGCTTTTTCGCCATCTCTCTTCCAGAAATGGTCAGATCTGAGTCCATCCACATGGGGACCATCTCCATCACTGTTCCGGATATGGAATTCCCTGGCTTTTTCGCCATCTCTCTTCCAGAAATGGCCAGATCTGAGTCCATCCACATGGTGATCATCTCCAGCATTGTTCCGGATATGGAATTCCCTAGCTTTTTCGCCATTTCTCTTCCAGAAATGGTCAGATCTGAGTCCATCCACATGGTGATCATCTCCAGCACTGTTCCGGATATGGAATTCCCTAGCTTTTTCGCCATCTCTCTTCCAGAAATGGTCAGATCTGAGTCCATCCACATGGTGACCATCACCAGCACTGTTCCGAATATGGAATTCCCTAGCTTTTTCGCCATCTCTCTTCCAGAAATGGTCAGATCTGAGTCCATCCACATGGTGATCATCTCCAGCACTGTTCCGGATATGGAATTCACTAGCTTTTTCCCCATCTCTCTTCCTGAAATGGTCAGATCTGAGTCCATCCACATGGTGACCATCTCCAGCATTGTTCCGGATATGGAATTCCCTAGCTTTTTCGCCATCTCTCTTCCAGAAATGGTCAGATCTGAGTCCATCCACATGGTGATCATCTCCAGCACTGTTCCGGATATGGAATTCCCTAGATTTTTCGCCATCTCTCTTCCAGAAATGGTCAGATCTGAGTCCATCCACATGGTGACCATCTCCAGCACTGTTCCGGATATGGAATTCCCTAGCTTTTTCGCCATCTCTCTTCCAGAAATGGCCAGATCTGAGTCCATCCACATGGTGATCATCTCCAGCATTGTTCCGGATATGGAATTCCCTAGCTTTTTCGCCATCTCTCTTCCAGAAATGGTCAGATCTGAGTCCATCCACATGGTGATCATCTCCAGCACTGTTCCGGATATAGAATTCCCTAGCTTTTTCGCCATCTCTCTTCCTGAAATGGTCAGATCTGAGTCCATCCACATGGTGACCATCTCCAGCACTGTTCCGAATATGGAATTCCCTAGCTTTTTCGCCATCTCTCTTCCAGAAATGGCCAGATCTGAGTCCATCCACATGGTGATCATCTCCAGCATTGTTCCGGATATAGAATTCCCTAGCTTTTTCCCCATCTCTCTTTCAGAAATGGCCAGATCTGAGTCCATCCACATGGTGATCATCTCCAGCATTGTTCCGGATATGGAATTCCATAGCTTTTTCGCCATCTCTCTTCCAGAAATGGTCAGATCTGAGTCCATCCACATGGTGATCATCTCCAGCACTGTTCCGAATATAGAATTCCCTAGCTTTTTCGCCATCTCTCTTCCAGAAATGGTCAGATCTGAGTCCATCCACATGGTGATCATCTCCAGCACTGTTCCGGATAGAGAATTCCCTAGCTTTTTCGCCATCTCTCGTCCTGAAATGGTCAGATCTGAGTCCATCCACATGGTGATCATCTCCAGCACTGTTCCGAATATAGAATTCCCTAGCTTTTTCCCCATCTCTCTTCCAGAAATGGCCAGATCTGAGTCCATCCACATGGTGATCATCTCCAGCATTGTTCCGGATATGGAATTCCCTAGCTTTTTCGCCATCTCTCTTCCAGAAATGGCCAGATCTGAGTCCATCCACATGGTGATCATCTCCAGCATTGTTCCGGATATGGAATTCCCTAGCTTTTTCGCCATCTCTCTTCCAGAAATGGTCAGATCTGAGTCCATCCACATGGTGATCATCTCCAGCACTGTTCCGGATATGGAATTCCCTAGCTTTTTCGCCATCTCTCGTCCTGAAATGGTCAGATCTGAGTCCATCCACATGGTGATCATCTCCAGCACTGTTCCGAATATAGAATTCCCTAGATTTTTCGCCATCTCTCTTCCAGAAATGGTCAGATCTGAGTCCATCCACATGGTGATCATCTCCAGCATTGTTCCGGATATGGAATTCCCTAGCTTTTTCGCCATCTCTCTTCCAGAAATGGTCAGATCTGAGTCCATCCACATGGTGATCATCTCCAGCACTGTTCCGGATATGGAATTCCCTAGCTTTTTCGCCATCTCTCTTCCAGAAATGGTCAGATCTGAGTCCATCCACATGGTGACCATCTCCAGCACTGTTCCGGATATGGAATTCCCTAGCTTTTTCGCCATCTCTCTTCCAGAAATGGCCAGATCTGAGTCCATCCACATGGTGATCATCTCCAGCATTGTTCCGGATATGGAATTCCCTAGCTTTTTCGCCATCTCTCTTCCAGAAATGGTCAGATCTGAGTCCATCCACATGGTGATCATCTCCAGCACTGTTCCGGATATGGAATTCCCTAGCTTTTTCGCCATCTCTCTTCCAGAAATGGTCAGATCTGAGTCCATCCACATGGTGACCATCTCCAGCACTGTTCCGGATATGGAATTCCCTAGCTTTTTCGCCATCTCTCTTCCAGAAATGGCCAGATCTGAGCCCATCCACATGGTGATCATCTCCAGCATTGTTCCGGATATGGAATTCCCTAGCTTTTTCGCCATCTCTCTTCCAGAAATGGTCAGATCTGAGTCCATCCACATGGTGACCATCTCCAGCACTGACCCGGATATGGAATTCCCTAGCTTTTTCGCCATCTCTCTTCCAGAAATGGACAGATCTGAGTCCATCCACATGGTGATCATCTCCAGCATTGTTCCGGATATGGAATTCCCTAGCTTTTTCGCCATCTCTCTTCCAGAAATGGTCAGATCAGAGTCCATCCACATGGTGATCATCTCCAGCACTGTTCCGGATATGGAATTCCCTAGCTTTTTCGCCATCTCTCGTCCTGAAATGGTCAGATCTGAGTCCATCCACATGGTGATCATCTCCAGCACTGTTCCGAATATAGAATTCCCTAGCTTTTTCGCCATCTCTCTTCCTGAAATGGTCAGATCTGAGTCCATCCACATGGTGATCATCTCCAGCACTGTTCCGGATAGAGAATTCCCTAGCTTTTTCGCCATCTCTCGTCCTGAAATGGTCAGATCTGAGTCCATCCACATGGTGATCATCTCCAGCACTGTTCCGAATATAGAATTCCCTAGCTTTTTCCCCATCTCTCTTCCTAAAATGGTCAGATCTGAGTCCATCCACATGGTGACCATCTCCAGCATTGTTCCGGATATGGAATTCCCTAGCTTTTTCGCCATCTCTCTTCCAGAAATGGTCAGATCTGAGTCCATCCACATGGTGATCATCTCCAGCACTGTTCCGGATATGGAATTCCCTAGCTTTTTCGCCATCTCTCTTCCAGAAATGGTCAGATCTGAGTCCATCCACATGGTGACCATCTCCAGCACAGTTCCGGATATGGAATTCCCTAGCTTTTTCGCCATCTCTCTTCCAGAAATGGTCAGATCTGGGTCCATCCACATGGGGACCATCTGCAGCACTGTTCCGGATATGGAATTCCCTAGCTTTTTCGCCATCTCTCTTCCTGAAATGGTCAGATCTGAGTCCATCCACATGGTGACCATCTCCAGCAATGTTCCGAATATGGAATTCCCTAGCTTTTTCGACATCTCTCTTCCAGAAATGGCCAGATCTGAGTCCATCCACATGGTGATCATCTCCAGCACTGTTCCGGATAGAGAATTCCCTAGTTTTTCGCCATCTCTCGTCCTGAAATGGTCAGATCTGAGTCCATCCACATGGTGATCATCTCCAGCACTGTTCCGAATATAGAATTCCCTAGCTTTTTCCCCATCTCTCTTCCTGAAATGGTCAGATCTGAGTCCATCAACATGGTGACCATCTCCAGCATTGTTCCGGATATGGAATTCCCTAGTTTTTCGCCATCTCTCTTCCAGAAATGGTCAGATCTGAGTCCATCCACATGGTGATCATCTCCAGCACTGTTCCGGATATGGAATTCCCTAGCTTTTTCGCCATCTCTCTTCCAGCAATGGTCAGATCTGAGTCCATCCACATGGTGATCATCTCCAGCACTGTTCCGGATATAGAATTCCCTAGCTTTTTCGCCATCTCTCTTCCTGAAATGGTCAGATCTGAGTCCATCCACATGGTGACCATCTCCAGCACTGTTCCGAATATGGAATTCCCTAGCTTTTTCGCCATCTCTCTTCCAGAAATGGTCAGATCAGAGTCCATCCACATGGTGATCATCTCCAGCACTGTTCCGGATATGGAATTCCCTAGCTTTTTCGCCATCTCTCGTCCTGAAATGGTCAGATCTGAGTCCATCCACATGGTGATCATCTCCAGCACTGTTCCGAATATAGAATTCCCTAGCTTTTTCGCCATCTCTCTTCCAGAAATGGTCAGATCTGAGTCCATCCACATGGTGATCATCTCCAGCACTGTTCCGGATAGAGAATTCCCTAGCTTTTTTGCCATCTCTCTTCCAGAAATGGTCAGATCTGAGTCCATCCACATGGGGAACATCTCCAGCACTGTTCCGGATATGGAATTCCCTAGCGTTTTCGCAATTTTTCGCGATATTCCTCCAGGAAATCCCACATCTTCTAAGATTTTCTTGCATATTATGCCCAAAACACTTCAGATACCTTTTGTGGTCTGAGGATTTCCAGAGCTTCCTCCAGCAAATCCCAGATTTTTGGGATTTTCTTGCATATTATGTCCAAAACACTTCAGATACCTTTTGTGGTCAGAGGATTTCTGGAGCTTCCTCCAGAAATCCCAGATCATCTGGGATTTTCTTGTATATTATGCCCAAAACACTTCAGATACCTTTTGTGGTCAGAAGATTTCTGGAGCTTCCTCCAGGAAATCCCAGATCTTCTGGGATTTTCTTGTATATTATGCCCAAAACACTTCAGATACCTTTTGTGGTCAAAGGATTTCTGGAGCTTCCTCCAGAAATCCCAGATCTTCTGTGATTTTCTTGCAAATTATGTTTAAAACCCTTCTGATACCTTTTGTGGTCAGAGGATTTCTGGAGCTTCCTCCAGGAAATCCCAGATCTTCTGGGATTTTCTTGTATATTATGCCCAAAACACTTCAGATACCTTTTGTGGTCAGAGGATTTCTGGACATTCCTCCAGAAAATCCCAGATCTTCTGGGATTTTCTTGCATATTACGCCCAAAACACTTCAGATACCTTTTGTGGTCAAAGGATTTCTGGAGCTTCCTCCAGCAAATCCCAGATCATCTGGGATTTTCTTGTATATTATGCCCAAAACACTTCAGATACCTTTTGTGGTCAAAGGATTTCTGGAGCTTCCTCCAGGAAATCCCAGATCTTCTGGGATTTTCTTGCATATGATGTCCAAAACACTTCAGATACCTTTTGTGGTCAGAGGATTTCTGGAGCTTCCTCCAGGAAATCCCAGATCTTCTGGGATTTTCTTGTATATTATGCCCAAAACACTTCAGATACCTTTTGTGGTTAGAGGATTTCTGGAGCTTCCTCCAGGAAATCCCAGATCTTCTGGGATTTTCTTGTATATTATGCCCAAAACACTTCAGATACCTTTTGTGGTCAGAGGATTTCTGGAGCTTCCTCCAGAAATCCCAGATCTTCTGTGATTTTCTTGCATATTATGTTTAAAACCCTTCAGATACCTTTTGTGGTCAGAGGATTTCTGGAGCTTCCTCCAGGAAATCCCAGATCTTCTGGGATTTTCTTGTATATTATGCCTAAAACACTTCAGATACCTTTTGTGGTTAGAGGATTTCTGGACATTCCTCCAGGAAATCCCAGATCTTCTGGGATTTTCTTGCATATTACGCCCAAAACACTTCAGATACCTTTTGTGGTCAAAGGATTTCTGGAGCTTCCTCCAGCAAATCCCAGATCTTCTGGAATTTTCTTGTATATTATGCCCAAAACACTTCAGATACCTTTTGTGGTCAAAGGATTTCTGGAGCTTCCTCCTCCCAGATCTTCTGGGAATATCCAAAACAGATACTTTTGTGGTCTTTCTGGGCTTCCTCCATCCCACATCTTCTAAGATTTTCTTATTTTGTGGTCTGAGGATTTCCAGCATATTATGTCCAAATACACTTCAGATACCTTTTGTGGTCAGAGGATTTCTGGAGCTTCCTCCAGAAATCCCAGATTTTCTGGGATATTCTTGCATATTATGTCCAAATACACTTCAGATACCTTTTGTGGTCAGAGGATTTCTGGACATTCCTCCAGGAAATTCCAGATCTTCTGGGATTTTCTTGCATATTATGTCCAAAACACTTCAGATACCTTTTGTGGTCAGAGGATTTCTGGAGCTTCCTCCAGCAAATTCCAGATCTTCTGGGATTTTCTTGTATATTATGCCCGAAACACTTCAGATACCTTTTGTGGTCAGAGGATTTCTGGAGCTTCCTCCAGAAATCCCAGATCTTCTGGGATTTCCTTGTATATTACGCCCAAAACACTTCAAATACCTTTTGTGGTCAGAGGATTTCTGGAGCTTCCTCCAGCAAATCTCAGATCTTTCGAGATTTTCTTGCATATTATGTCCAAAACACTTCAGATACCTTTTGTGGTCAGAGGATTCCTGGACCTTCCTCCTGGAAATTCCAGATCTTAGCACAGTTCTTTTAACTGGATTTAAAGTTATAGGCCTCTTTCACTCATAGTTTTTCTCATAGTTAGATAATCGACTTTAAAGATTTTCATACACTTTTATGGATTTATCGTCCAATTTTCCTCATTTCCAAGTGAAATTTTGCACATCTCAAGCCTGAAGGAGGCTCTAAACAAATGTAAAGTTTGACGCACCTATCTCTCATAGTTTCCGAGATAATCGACTTTAAAGATTTTCAAACACTTTTGTGCATTTCTCGTCCAATTTTCCTTATTTCCGAGTGAAATTTTGCACATCTCAAGCCTGAAGGAGGCTCTAAACAAATGTAATGTTTGAGGCCCCTATATCTCATAGTTTCCGAGATAATCGACTTTAAAGATTTTCAGACACTTTTATGCATTTCTCGTCCAATTTTCCTCATTTCCAAGTGAAATTTTGCACATCTCAAGCCTGAAGGAGGCTCTAAACAAATGTAAAGTTTGAGGCCCTTATCTCTCATAGTTTCCGAGATAATCGACTTTAAAGATTTTCAGACACTTTTATGCATTTCTCGTCCAATTTTCCTCATTTCCGAGTTAAATTCTGCACATCTCAAGCCTGAAGGAGGCTCTAAACAAATGTAAAGTTTGAGGCCCCTATCTCTCATAGTTTCCGAGATAATCGACTTAAAAGATTTTCAAACACTTTTATGCATTTCTCGTCCAATTCTCCTCATTTCAAAGTGAAATTTTGCACATCTCAAGCCTGAAGGAGGCTCTAAACAAATGTAAAGTTTGAGGCCCCTATCTCTCATAGCTTCCGAGATAATCGACTTTAAAGATTTTCAAACACTTTTATGCATTTCTGGTCCAATTCTCCTCATTTCAAAGTGAAATTTTGCACATCTCAAGCCTGAAGGAGGCACTAAACAAATGTAAAGTTTGAGGCCCTTATCTCTCATAGTTTCCGAGATAATCGACTCTAAAAAATATCAAGCACTTTTACGCATTTCTCGTCCAATTTTCCTCATTTCCGAGTTAAATTCTGCACATCTCAAGCCTGAAGGAGGCTCTAGACAAATGTAAAGTTTGAGGCCCCTATCTCTCATAGCTTCCGAGATAATCGACTTTAAAGATTTTCAAACACTTTTATGCATTTCTGGTCCAATTCTCCTCATTTCAAAGTGAAATTTTGCACATCTCAAGCCTGAAGGAGGCACTAAACAAATGTAAAGTTTGAGGCCCTTATCTCTCATTGTTTCCGAGATAATCGACTCTAAAAAATTTCAAATTTTCACTTTTACGCATTTCTCGTCCAATTTTCCTTATTTCCGAGTTAAATTCTGCACATCTCAAGCCTGAAAGAGGCTCTAAACAAATGTAAAGTTTGAGGCCCCTATCTCTCATAGTTTCCGAGATAATCGACTTCAAAGATTTTCAAACACTTTTATGCATTTCTCGTCCAATTTTCCTTATTTCCGAGTTAAATTCTGCACATCTCAAGCCTGAAGGAGGCTCTAAACAAATGTAAAGTTTGAGGCCCTTATCTCTCATAGTTTCCGAGATAATCGACTTTAAAGATTTTCAGACACTTTTATGCATTTCTCGTCCAATTTTCCTCATTTCCGAGTTAAATTCTGCACATCTCAAGCCTGAAGGAGGCTCTAAACAAATGTAAAGTTTGAGGCCCCTATCTCTCATAGCTTCCGAGATAATCGACTTTAAAGATTTTCAAACACTTTTATGCATTTCTCGTCCAATTTTCCTCATTTCCGAGTTAAATTCTGCACATCTCAAGCCTGAAGGAGGCACTAAACAGATGCAAAGTTTGAGGCCCCTATCTGTCATAGCTTCCGAGATAATCGACTTTAAAGATTTTCAGACACTTTTATGCATTTCTCGTCCAATTTTCCTCATTTCCGAGTTAAATTCTGCACATCTCAAGCCTGAAGGAGGCACTAAACAAATGTAAAGTTTAAGACCCCTATCTCTCATAGTTTCCGAGATAATCGACTTTAAAAGATTTTCAAACACTTTTATGCATATCTCGTCCAATTCTCCTTATTTCTAAGTGAAATTTTGCACATCTCAAGCCTGAAGGAGGCTCTAAACAATGTTTAGAGCCTCCTTCAGGCTTGAGATGTGCAAAATTTCACTCGGAAATAAGGAAAATTAAACGAGAAATGCATAAAAGTGTTTGAAAATCTTTAAAGTCGATTATCTCGGAAACTATGAGAGATAGGGGCCTCAAATTTTACAATTGTTTAGAGCCTCCTTCAGGCTTGAGATGTGCAAAATTTCACTCGGAAATAAGGAAAATTGGACGAGAAAGGCACAAAAGTGTTTGAAAATCTTTAAAGTCGATTATCTCGGAAACTATGAGAGATAGGGGCCTCAAACTTTACATTTGTTTAGAGCCTCCTTCAGGCTTGAGATGTGCAGAATTTAACTCGGAAATAAGGAAAATTGGACGAGAAATGCACAAAAGTGTTAGAAAATCTTTAAAGTCGATTATCTCGGAAACTATGAGAGATAGGGGCCTCAAACTTTACATTTGTTTAGAGCCTCCTTCAGGCTTGAGATGTGCAGAATTTAACTCGGAAATAAGGAAAATTGGACGAGAAATGCATAAAAGTGTTTGAAAATCTTTAAAGTCGATTATCTCGGAAAGTATGAGAGATAGGGGCCTCAAACTTTACATTTGTTTAGAGCCTCCTTCAGGCTTGAGATGTGCAGAATTTAACTCGGAAATAAGGAAAATTGGACGAGAAATGCACAAAAGTGTTAGAAAATCTTTAAAGTCGATTATCTCGGAAACTATGAGAGATAGGGGCCTCAAACTTTACATTTGTTTAGAGCCTCCTTCAGGCTTGAGATGTGCAGAATTTAACTCGGAAATGAGGAAAATTGGACGAGAAATGCATAAAAGTGTTTGAAAATCTTTAAAGTCGATTATCTCGGAAACTATGAGAGATAGGGGCCTCAAACTTTACATTTGTTTAGAGCCTCCTTCAGGCTTGAGATGTGCAGAATTTAACTCGGAAATAAGGAAAATTGGACGAGAAATGCACAAAACTGTTTGAAAATCTTTAAAGTCGATTATCTCGGAAACTATGAGAGATAAGGGCCTCAAACTTTGCATTTGTTTAGAGCCTCCTTCAGGCTTGAGATGTGCAAAATTTCACTCGGAAATAAGGAAAATTGGACGAGAAATGCACAAAAGTGTTTGAAAGTCTTTAAAGTCGATTATCTCGGAAAGTATGATAGATAGGGGCCTCAAACTTTACATTTGTTTAGAGCCTCCTTCAGGCTTGAGATATGCAGAATTTCACTCGGAAATAAGGAAAATTGGACGAGAAATGCACAAAAGTGTTTGAAAATCTTTAAAGTCGATTATCTCGGAAACTATGAGAGATAGGGGCCTCAAACTTTACATTTGTTTAGAGCCTCCTTCAGGCTTGAGATGTGCAGAATTTAACTCGGAAATAAGGAAAATTGGACGAGAAATGCATAAAAGTGTTTGAAAATCTTTAAAGTCGATTATCTCGGAAACTATGAGAGATAGGGGCCTCATACTTTACATTTGTTTAGAGCCTCCTTCAGGCTTGAGATGTGCAGAATTTCACTCGGAAATAAGGAAAATTGGACGAGAAATGCATAAAAGTGTTTGAAAATCTTTAAAGTCGATTATCTCAGAAAAGGGACAGATAATCCTAACCGGCTTATGTAGGTGAGATTCTTAACGTGAGCTAACTCGGAATGCATGCAAATTCGATTTAGAGCTGAAATTGTGAGTCGCCATTCAGTTATCTTGAATCAAATTCGTGAAATTATACAAATTTTGTATTTAAACCAAAATATCAAGGATTTGGATGAACTGGCACAAAAGTGATATATGAGTGAAATGTAGACCAGAATGTACTCTATAATTTTCCTATAGAACATGATCTCATCGATTACTCAGAAGCCAAGATAAGCGAGGTTTTTTGTTTCTTAACTTGTTTTTTCATCCAGAGTACCCCAAGTAGCCATTTGTTGAACTTCAACTATATCAAAGAATTGTTGTCTTTTGTGGGACTTTCCATTTAAAACCATATTTTAAGTGTCTTTGTGGAGTAGAGGCAGTCAAATTGGCATCTGAGTGATTTCAAAGCGTTATTATGGGAAAAATCAATTTTTTCACACTTAAACGACAAAAATTGGAGTGATAGCGTAGTCTGAGCGGAAAATGATGTATGGACGATATGTAGAGCCGAAAGTCCTCTACAATTATGTCGAAGTAATCATCAAAATCGGTTCAGCGACAGTCGAGATAATTGAGGTTATGTGATATTGAAATTGGTTTTTGGACTGTGGCGCCCCTGGTGTTGGTCCCACGAAGTTCAAATATTTTAGAAAGTTGTAGCATTTGGTGAGATCTTTCGTTTAAGCCCTCATTCATCAAAATCGGTCACATAGAACCGGAGATATGATTTTTTGAATTTTGTGAACTTTGACCCCTCATATCTCCGGTTCTGTTTTAACCACAGCGCACATTTGCACCATTTTGGAAACGTCCTAGACTGGACTACAACATACTAAAATTTCATTAACTTGCACAATGCCGTTTTTGAGAAAAGTGACTTTGAAATTCGATGAATTTTGACGCTATCACAGCGCCACCTGTGGTGACTTTTTGAACTTCCATCTGAAAGTGCTCATCGAGACGAAACCAAAAAGGTAAAATTTAGGTCGCTATGTTAGTTAGAACCGGATATAGAGGCCGGTCAATGTTCGAACTTTGACCCCTTATAGCTCGGGTCAGGGGCTTTAGATCGACTTAAGGTTTTTTTTGTTTGATAGGTATAATCAACGGCTACAACATACTAAAATTTCAGTCCGATGCACAATGGAATTTTTGAGTTATTTAACTTTTAAGATTTAAAAATTTTCTTTTTAATAATAGCGCCCCTAGCGGTGGTTTTATGAACTTGCGATGTTAGAAGGGGAAGTGGCATTTCACGAGAGCTTTCCAAAAAGCCCTCACTTTTTAAATTCTGACAATTAAAACCGGAGTTATGGCCATTTTAAGAAATTTTTTTTGAACCCTTATAGCTCGGGTCAGGGGGGTCGGGGGACCTTAAGTTTGGTATTGATGGAAAGCTCTAAGGCCCAGCTATAACATTAAAATTTGAGCCTGCTCGATGCCATAGGAACGTAGCTATTGAGAAAACAAAAAAAGGGGGGTCTTCAAAATGTCGTAAGGAGGGGTCGGGGGTGGGGGGTCAATGCACCAAGTTGCAATTTTCACCCGATATATAACCTTTGCCGAAAACCGCAAGTCGATATCTCTTTTAGTTTAGGAGCTATTAAGCTCCAAAGAGCGGCCGGCCGGCCGGGAACGTAAATTAGCCACATATATATTCGTGATCAGAAAGTGCTGAAACACATTTTGGCCAAGTTTGAGCTCGATCGGACGACATGAAATTTTGTTAGGATTATAGTAGGTGAGATTGTTAAGAATCTCACCTAATATGAGAGATAGGGGCCTCAAACTTTACATTTGTTTAGAGCCTCCTTCAGGCTTGAGATGTGCCGAGTTTAACTCGGAAATGAGGAAAAATGGACGAGAAATGCACGAAAGTGTTTGAAAATCTTTAAAGTCGATTATCTAACTATGAGAAAAACTATGAGTGAAGGAGGCCTATGACTTTAAATCCATTTAGAACCTTCTTTTAACTTGAACTGTGCTAAGATCTATAATTTCCAGGAGGAAGCTTCAGAAATCCTCTGACCACAAAAGGTATCTGAAGTGTTTTGTACATAATATGCAAGAAAGTTATGTAAGTTATCCAATCGCAGCAAGAGCACAAATGCGTCTCTCGTGTCGGGTGACCACGGGGATTGCAATGATCAAAATGGCCTATCCTGTCACTCTGCGCCCGCTGATGCAGCGGAGGAACTGTCATGGGGTGCGGTGTATGCTAGACTTGATAAGCTGGAGGGTAAAATCAAGGCCCTTTGGGAAGAAAATATTAGTTTGAGAACGGAACTTGCTCAATGCAGGACATTGCGCTCCGACATAAAGGCCCTGGAATATCGCCTGGATGCGATGACCTTCTGGGGAGTAAATTCTGGCCGACCGTCTGATACCGCTGGTCCTCCTGGACCCCTAGCGGCTGCATCTCTTATGACGCATGGTTTGGGTGATCTTTCTGGGCCACATAGCACTTCTTCCCCGATTTTCAAACGAGCTAATGCTTCATCCAAAGTGTTCTATAGAGATATTTTGTGTGGGGGGCCGGGTTCTCCGGTCCTGGGCCGACCGTTGCCCGCTTTGCCTGCTCCGTCATGCACGGGTAGAGCGTTTTCTGCCTCCAGCGGCTCTGTTGCCGTGATGACTACAGCGTCCGGAACTAATGTCTCAGCGAGTTTTGTTCCCGGTTTTTCCGGGCTTGGATCGGGTTCGTCGAGTTCTGGTTTGGTACCGGAACCGATTGCGGCGACGTCGGCACCACTGGCATCGGTGCCTGCTCTTGAGACTATTGTGGAGGTGACGGATCCCATTCCGGGACCCGTGTCGGTCAAGGATCATCGTGAGTCCTCTACTCCTGGCGATGCTGGAGCTTTGCCCGATGGACGGACCGGCCAGGCTGATAATGGTGGTGCCTCGTATTGTGGTGATCGTGTTAAGCGTAGTCGTGAGGAGACTCGTCGTGTTCGCAGAGCCGAAAATAAAAGGCGACCTCTCATCGTTGGCTCGTCCGCTTCATGTCCGTTTTCTGCTGCCCCTACTCGGAGTACGGCTGCGGATGGGATGATCGCGCCGGGGTTGGCTCAGTTATTTGTTACAAGATTGGCACTGAATGTTACGGCAGATTGTATACGCGATTATCTGTCGTCATTGGGCTATACTTCTTCTGTGGTGCAGCTGAGACCTCCCCGCAAGGTTACATCGGTGATGTACAACTCATTCAGAATTGCCATCTCACGTGAATTCCTCGGAAATCTATTGAGCCCTGATGTCTGGCCTCCTGGAGCTGGCGTCTAGGAGTGGTTTTTTCGGACCCCGGGGGCGTCGAGGAGTTGAGAGTCTCGCACCACTTGATACCTGTCTTCCATCTGGAATTTCTTCAACTGGTGCAGTCTCTGTTTCTTCAGTTTCTTCCTTATTCACGGGTTCTGCCCACTCTCGTAACTTTTTGGATGATTCTGTTTGCATTATTGATAGTCTTTCTAACGCTTCTTGTTCTTTTGATCATACTGAGACTCTTAGTATCGCTGATGAGAGGTCGGTTGCACCTAAGACCTTCAGTCTTAGAAAAATTTGTGAGAACCCTAAGTTCTCGTTCACTGTAGCTCACATCAACTCTCGGAGTGTGAGGCGTCATATTGACGAAATTCGTTTACTTGTTCGAGACATTTCTCCAAGTGTACTTTGTGTCAGTGAATCCTGGCTGGACTCTACCGATTCTGATGAGGCTGTGAGTGTTCCGGGCTTCCGTCTTTTCCGACGGGATCGGGATGGCCGTCGCGGGGGCGGGGTGGGAGTTTACGTCCACCGGCGCTTGGTATCTGTGCTCTTCTGTTCTGATTGCGATCAGTCCTTAGAGTATATCGGAGTTAAAATCGTCCTTCCTGAGTCCAATTTACTGATCTTCTGTGGATACCTCCCGCCACCAGTATCTTCCATTAAACATCTTGAAAGTTTTCTTGACTTTGCCTCAGTAAATGAAAATTTTATTATCATGGGGGATTTCAATGTCAACTTGGCGTGTCGCAATTCTCTAAGCAAGAGGCTGCTTGATGCCTTGGAGTCTCGCTCACTATCGCACATATCCCTCAATCCCACAAGATCCCAGTCTCTGCTGGACCTTGTGATTCTACCAACGGAAGCAGTTGATAGATTGTTGCGTTACGGACAAAGATCGTGCCCTCAGATCTCTGATCATGATGTTATCTTCGTCTCGTACAATTTCCGCCTTCCTCGTTCCAGAAATGAGACAACTTTAATCCCTGATGTTTCTAAGTGTGCTCCATCTCTGGCCCAGTCTGCGGCAGCTATGTACTGCTGGGACGAAATCTCTCTTTTGCCAAGTGCCTCTGATCGCATTGATATGCTGACACATCGAATCAATACCATTTTTGATGATGTTGTTCCTAAAAAACGGGTACTTATAAAAAACTTAAATACCCCTTGGCTGACTATTCCTATCTTGAAGAGCATGAAGAAACGCGAGGCAGCTCGTAAAAAATGGAAGCGCAGTGGTCTCTCTTCCGATCGCGCTATCTTCATTAGTTTGCGCAATAGAGTTTCGTCCCAGATTCGCAGAGCTAAAAAAGCGTATTACTCACGGTGTCTCGATACTGATCTTCCACCTAATATTCTCTGGAGAAATATCAGACCGCTTGGCCTGAAACCATCTCTTCGCTCTTCAGTTGCATCTGGCCCTGATGCCGATCAACTAAATAGGTACTTCACTTCTAGTGTGGCGGCTGCACCTGTTACCTGCCCACCATTGCCTCATGAGCCTTGGGAGGGCTTCGGTTTTCAGTGTGTGTCGCCCCAGGAAGTAATTTTTGCCATCTCACGTGTTAGATCTGAGGCAAAGGGGGATGATGAGGTCTCCTTGGCTTTTGTTCGATTGATTCTCCCGGTTATTCTACCAATCCTATGTAGCACATTTAATTTCATTATCACTTCCTCTTCCTATCCAAGTCTATGGAAGTCAGCTTTGGTAATACCCATTCCTAAAGTTGGTAACCCAGTGAATCTGTCGGACTATAGACCAATAAGTCTATTACCCGTTCTTTCTAAAGTTTTTGAGGCCTTACTTCTGGAGCAGATCACTGTTTATTTAGACTCTGCGCGTCTTCTTGCTGAATTTCAGTCAGGATTTCGCGCTGGGCACAGCACTACTTCTGCATTACTTCGTGTACAACATGATATTGCTCAGTCTCTGGATAATCGTAAATTTGTCGTGCTACTTCTTTTAGATTTTTCCAAAGCTTTCGATAGCATTCCTCATGACCTCCTTTGCTTTAAACTGTGCCAAAAATTTAATTTCTCTTCTCCCGCCGTGTCTCTGGTTAGGTCCTACCTCGGTGGACGCACTCAGAGAGTCAGGGCAGGTGGTCGCTTGTCTGGGCCTGCAAGTTTGCTTTGTGGCGTGGCTCAGGGGTCGCTATTGGGCCCACTTCTCTTCTCATTGTTTATAAATGACCTTCCGTCGTCCTTACTCGGTTGCTCTTACCATCTATATGCAGATGACCTGCAAGTGTTTTCTGATGGTGACCCAAGTAATCCAACAGAGACTTTTAACCACCTAAACATGGTTTTAGCTCGCATAGAGTCCTGGGCGATTCATAATGGCCTTCATTTAAACCCTAAAAAGTCACAGGCCCTTATAATATCTAAAAGGTGGTTGTGTGGTCCGATTCCACCTCTCACAATCTACGGAGAATCGATTCCGTTTGTTGAGAAAGCACGCAATCTCGGCGTCATCTTCAATTCGTCCTTCTCCTGGTCAGACCACATTTCTCATATCAACCAAAGAGTTTATTGTACTCTGCGGACGCTTCGTAGGTATCGTGAGCTCACGCCAAAAAATACTCGACTTCTCTTGGTTAAGGCGTTGCTTATACCCATAATAACATATGGGGCTGAACTGTTCTTCGCAGCGGATTGTGACACACTGCGGAGGCTATCTGTAACCTTCCACGGCTGTGTCAGGTACGTTTGTGGCCTCGGCCCCCGTGATCACATCTCCGAGCATCGCAATATCCTGGTGGGTTGTGATCTCCCATCACTTCTCCGTCTGAGAGCGGTGACATTCCTTTTCCGTTTGATAATTTCTGGGAGACCGCAATACTTGGCCTCACTCCTGATTCCCGGGGCCTCTGCCAGGGTCCGCGGACTCTTGGTTCCTAGAGCTAGCTCGAATCAGCTCTCCCGCACGCTTTTTGTCAAGGGGATAGTTTTATATAATTCTATTCCCCCGAATGCCCGACTAACCGTTGACGGAATAACAGGGTACTTCCAGTCTCAGTCCTAATAAATTAATTTACTTTTTTTTTTCAATATTGCCTTTGCCTTATATCCACTTACTTAAATTTTGTCAATAACCTTTTTTTTTTCTTTTTCTTCTTCTTTTGCCAAACATTGTAAGAGGGGCGAACCCTATTTGTTTGAGAAATTAATAAATAATAAATAATAATAATAAAAATCCCAGAAGATCTGGGATTTCCTGGAGGAATGCCCAGAAATCCTCTGACCACAAAAGGTATCTGAAGTCTTTTGGGCATAATATACAAGGAAATCCCGGAAGGTCTGGGATTTCCTGGAGGAAGCTCCAGAGATCCTCTGACCACAAAAGGTATCTGAATTATTTTGGGCATAACGTGCAAGAAAATCACAGAAGATCTGGGATTTCTGGAGGAAGCTCCAGAAATCCTCTGACCACAAAAGGTATCTGAAGTGTTTTGGTCATAATATACAAGGAAATCCCGGAAAGTCTGGGATTTCCTGGAGGAAGCTCCAGAAATCCTCTGACCACAAAAGGTATCTGAATTGTTTTGGGCATAATATGCAAGAAAATCACAGAAGATCTGGGATTTCTGGAGGAAGCTCCAGAAATCCTCTGACCACAAAAGGTGTCTGAAGTGTTTTGGGCATAATATACAAGAAAATCCCAGAAGATCTGGGATTTCTGGAGGAAGCTCCAGAAATCCTCTGACCACAAAAGGTATCTTAAGTGTTTTGGGCATAATATACAAGGAAATCCCAGAAGATCTGGGATTTCTGGAGGAAGCTCCAGAAATCCTCTGACCACAAAAGGTATCTGAAGTGTTTTGGGCATAATATACAAGGAAATCCCGGAAGGTCTGGGATTTCCTGGAGGAAACTCCAGAGATCCTCTGACCACAAAAGGTATCTGAATTATTTTGGGCATAACGTGCAAGAAAATCCCAGAAGATCTGGGATTTCTGGAGGAAGCTCCAGAAATCCTCTGACCACAAAAGGTATCTGAAGTGTTTTGGGCATAATATACAAGGAAATCGCAGCAGGTCTGGGATTTCCTGGAGGAAGCTCCAGAAATCCTCTGACCACAAAAGGTATCTGAATTGTTTTGGGCATAATATGCAAGAAAATCACAGAAGATCTGGGATTTCTGGAGGAAGCTCCAGAAATCCTCTGACCACAAAAGGTGTCTGAAGTGTTTTGGACATAATATGCAAGAAAATCCCAGAAGATCTGGGATTTCTGGAGGAAGCTCCAGAAATCCTCTGACCACAAAAGGTATCTGAAGTGTTTTGGGCATAATATACAAGGAAATCGCAGAAGATCTGGGATTTCTGGAGGAAGCTCCAGAAATCCTCTGACCACAAAAGGTATCTGAAGTGTTTTGGGCATAATATGCAAGAATATCTTAGAAGATGTGGGATTTCCTGGAGGAAGATCGCGAAAAATTGCGAAAAAGCTAGGGAATTCCCTGTCCGGAACAGTGCTGGAGATGATCCCCATGTGGATGGACTCAGATCTAACCATTTCAGGAAGAGAGATGGCGAAAAAGCTAGGGAATTCCATATCCGGAACAGTGCTGGAGATGGTCCCCATGTGGATGGACTCAGATCTGACCATTTCTGGAAGAGAGATGGCGAAAATGCTAGGGAATTCCATATCCGGAACAGTGCTGGAGATGATCACCATGTGGATGGACTCAGATCTGACCATTTCTGGAAGAGAGATGGCGAAAAAGCTAGGGAATACCATATCCGGAACAGTGCTGGAGATGGTCCCCATGTGGATGGACTCAGATCTGACCATTTCTGGAAGAGAGATGGCGAAAAAGCTAGGGAATTCCATATCCGGAACAGTGCTGGAGATGATCACCATGTGGATGGACTCAGATCTGACCATTTCTGGAAGAGAGATGGCGAAAAAGCTAGGGAATTCCATATCCGGAACAGTGCTGGAGATGGTCACCATGTGGATGGACTCAGATCTGACCATTTCAGGAAGAGAGATGGCGAAAAAGCTAGGGAATTCCATATCCGGAACAGTGCTGCAGATGATCACCATGTGGATGGACTCAGATCTGACCATTTCTGGAAGAGAGATGGCGAAAAAGCTAGGGAATTCCATATCCGGAACAGTGCTGGAGATGATCACCATGTGGATGGACTCAGATCTGACCATTTCTGGAAGAGAGATGGCGAAAAAGCTAGGGAATTCCATATCCGGAACAGTGCTGGAGATGGTCCCCATGTGGATGGACTCAGATCTGACCATTTCCGGAAGAGAGATGGCGAAAAAGCTAGGGAATTCCATATCCGGAACAGTGCTGGAGATGGTCCCCATGTGGATGGACTCAGATCTGACCATTTCTGGAAGAGAGAATTCCATATCCGGAACAGTGCTGGAGATGGCGAAAAAGCTAGGGAATTCCATATCCGGAACAGTGCTGGAGATGATCACCATGTGGATGGACTCAGATCTAACCATTTCAGGAAGAGAGATGGCGAAAAAGCTAGGGAATTCCATATCCGGAACAGTGCTGGAGATGGTCCCCATGTGGATGGACTCAGATCTGACCATTTCTGGAAGAGAGATGGCGAAAAAGCTAGGGAATTCCATATCCGGAACAGTGCTGGAGATGATCACCATGTGGATGGACTCAGATCTAACCATTTCAGGAAGAGAGATGGCGAAAAAGCTAGGGAATTCTATATCCGGAACAGTGCTGGAGATGGTCCCCATGTGGATGGACTCAGATCTGACCATTTCAGGAAGAGAGATGGCGAAAAAGCTAGGGAATTCCATATCCGGAACAATGCTGGAGATGGTCCCCATGTGGATGGACTCAGATCTGACCATTTCAGGAAGAGAGATGGCGAAAAAGCTAGGAAATTCTATATCCGGAACAGTGCTGGAGATGGTCCCCATGTGGATGGACTCAGATCTGACCATTTCAGGAAGAGAGATGGCAAAAAAGCTAGGGAATTCCATATCCGGAACAGTGCTGGAGATGATCACCATGTGGATGGACTCAGATCTGACCATTTCTGGAAGAGAGATGGCGAAAAAGCTAGGGAATTCCATATCCGGAACAGTGCTGGAGATGGTCCCCATGTGGAGGGAATTCCATATCCGGAACAGTGCTGGAGATGATCACCATGTGGATGGACCATCAGATCTGACCATTTCTGGAAGAGAGATGGCGAAAAAGCTAGGGAATTCCATATCCGGAACAGTGCTGGAGATGGTCCCCATGTGGATGGACTCAGATCTGACCATTTCCGGAAGAGAGATGGCAAAAAAGCTAGGGAATTCCATATCCGGAACAGTGCTGGAGATGGTCCCCATGTGGATGGACTCAGATCTGACCATTTCTGGAAGAGAGATGGCGAAAAAGCTAGGGAATTCCATATCCGGAACAGTGCTGGAGATGATCACCATGTGGATGGACTCAGATCTGACCATTTCTGGAAGAGAGATGGCGAAAAAGCTAGGGAATTCCATATCCGGAACAGTGCTGGAGATGGTCACCATGTGGATGGACTCAGATCTGACCATTTCAGGAAGAGAGATGGCGAAAAAGCTAGGGAATTCCATATCCGGAACAGTGCTGCAGATGATCCCATGTGGAACTCAGATCTGCTGCGAAAAAGATGATCACCATGTGGATGGACTCAGATCTGACCATTTCTGGAAGAGAGATGGCGAAAAAGCTAGGGAATTCCATATCCGGAACAGTGCTGGAGATGGTCCCCATGTGGATGGACTCAGATCTGACCATGGAAGAGAGATGGCGACCATTGTGGATGGACTCAGATCTGGAAGAGAGATGGCGAAAAAGCTAGGGAATTCCATATCCGGAACAGTGCTGGAGATGATCACCATGTGGATGGACTCAGATCTGACCATTTCTGGAAGAGAGATGGCGAAAAAGCTAGGGAATTCCATATCCGGAACAGTGCTGGAGATGGTCCCCATGTGGATGGACTCAGATCTGACCATTTCTGGAAGAGAGATGGCGAAAAAGCTAGGGAATTCCATATCCGGAACAGTGCTGGAGATGATCACCATGTGGATGGACTCAGATCTGACCATTTCAGGAAGAGAGATGGCGAAAAAGCTAGGGAATTCCATATCCGGAACAGTGCTGGAGATGGTCCCCATGTGGATGGATGGCGAAAAAGCTAGGGAATTCCATATCCGGAACAGTGCTGGAGATGATCACCATGTGGATGGACTCAGATCTAACCATTTCAGGAAGAGAGATGGCGAAAAGGCTAGGGAATTCTATATCCGGAACAGTGCTGGAGATGGTCCCCATGTGGATGGACTCAGATCTGACCATTTCAGGAAGAGAGATGGCGAAAAAGCTAGGGAATTCCATATCCGGAACAATGCTGGAGATGGTCCCCATGTGGATGGACTCAGATCTGACCATTTCAGGAAGAGAGATGGCGAAAAAGCTAGGAAATTCTATATCCGGAACAGTGCTGGAGATGGTCCCCATGTGGATGGACTCAGATCTGACCATTTCAGGAAGAGAGATGGCAAAAAAGCTAGGGAATTCCATATCCGGAACAGTGCTGGAGATGATCACCATGTGGATGGACTCAGATCTGACCATTTCTGGAAGAGAGATGGCGAAAAAGCTAGGGAATTCCATATCCGGAACAGTGCTGGAGATGGTCCCCATGTGGATGGACTCAGATCTGACCATTTCCGGAAGAGAGATGGCAAAAAAGCTAGGGAATTCCATATCCGGAACAGTGCTGGAGATGGTCCCCATGTGGATGGACTCAGATCTGACCATTTCTGGAAGAGAGATGGCGAAAAAGCTAGGGAATTCCATATCCGGAACAGTGCTGGAGATGATCACCATGTGGATGGACTCAGATCTGACCATTTCTGGAAGAGAGATGGCGAAAAAGCTAGGGAATTCCATATCCGGAACAGTGCTGGAGATGGTCACCATGTGGATGGACTCAGATCTGACCATTTCAGGAAGAGAGATGGCGAAAAAGCTAGGGAATTCCATATCCGGAACAGTGCTGCAGATGGTCCCCATGTGGATGGACTCAGATCTGACCATTTCAGGAAGAGAGATGGCGAAAAAGCTAGGAAATTCTATATCCGGAACAGTGCTGGAGATGGTCGAAAAAGCTAGGAAATTCTATATCCGGAACAGTGCTGGAGATGGTCCCCATGTGGATGGACTCAGATCTGACCATTTCAGGAAGAGAGATGGCAAAAAAGCTAGGGAATTCCATATCCGGAACAGTGCTGGAGATGATCACCATGTGGATGGACTCAGATCTGACCATTTCTGGAAGAGAGATGGCGAAAAAGCTAGGGAATTCCATATCCGGAACAGTGCTGGAGATGGTCCCCATGTGGATGGACTCAGATCTGACCATTTCCGGAAGAGAGATGGCAAAAAAGCTAGGGAATTCCATATCCGGAACAGTGCTGGAGATGGTCCCCATGTGGATGGACTCAGATCTGACCATTTCTGGAAGAGAGATGGCGAAAAAGCTAGGGAATTCCATATCCGGAACAGTGCTGGAGATGATCACCATGTGGATGGACTCAGATCTGACCATTTCTGGAAGAGAGATGGCGAAAAAGCTAGGGAATTCCATATCCGGAACAGTGCTGGAGATGGTCACCATGTGGATGGACTCAGATCTGACCATTTCAGGAAGAGAGATGGCGAAAAAGCTAGGGAATTCCATATCCGGAACAGTGCTGCAGATGATCACCATGTGGATGGACTCAGATCTGACCATTTCTGGAAGAGAGATGGCGAAAAAGCTAGGGAATTCCATATCCGGAACAGTGCTGGAGATGATCACCATGTGGATGGACTCAGATCTGACCATTTCTGGAAGAGAGATGGCGAAAAAGCTAGGGAATTCCATATCCGGAACAGTGCTGGAGATGGTCCCCATGTGGATGGACTCAGATCTGACCATTTCTGGAAGAGAGATGGCGAAAAAGCTAGGGAATTCCATATCCGGAACAGTGCTGGAGATGATCACCATGTGGATGGACTCAGATCTAACCATTTCAGGAAGAGAGATGGCGAAAAAGCTAGGGAATTCCATATCCGGAACAGTGCTGGAGATGGTCCCCATGTGGATGGACTCAGATCTGACCATTTCTGGAAGAGAGATGGCGAAAAAGCTAGGGAATTCCATATCCGGAACAGTGCTGGAGATGATCACCATGTGGATGGACTCAGATCTAACCATTTCAGGAAGAGAGATGGCGAAAAGGCTAGGGAATTCTATATCCGGAACAGTGCTGGAGATGGTCCCCATGTGGATGGACTCAGATCTGACCATTTCAGGAAGAGAGATGGCGAAAAAGCTAGGGAATTCCATATCCGGAACAATGCTGGAGATGGTCCCCATGTGGATGGACTCAGATCTGACCATTTCAGGAAGAGAGATGGCGAAAAAGCTAGGAAATTCTATATCCGGAACAGTGCTGGAGATGGTCCCCATGTGGATGGACTCAGATCTGACCATTTCAGGAAGAGAGATGGCAAAAAAGCTAGGGAATTCCATATCCGGAACAGTGCTGGAGATGATCACCATGTGGATGGACTCAGATCTGACCATTTCTGGAAGAGAGATGGCGAAAAAGCTAGGGAATTCCATATCCGGAACAGTGCTGGAGATGGTCCCCATGTGGATGGACTCAGATCTGACCATTTCCGGAAGAGAGATGGCAAAAAAGCTAGGGAATTCCATATCCGGAACAGTGCTGGAGATGGTCCCCATGTGGATGGACTCAGATCTGACCATTTCTGGAAGAGAGATGGCGAAAAAGCTAGGGAATTCCATATCCGGAACAGTGCTGGAGATGATCACCATGTGGATGGACTCAGATCTGACCATTTCTGGAAGAGAGATGGCGAAAAAGCTAGGGAATTCCATATCCGGAACAGTGCTGGAGATGGTCACCATGTGGATGGACTCAGATCTGACCATTTCAGGAAGAGAGATGGCGAAAAAGCTAGGGAATTCCATATCCGGAACAGTGCTGCAGATGATCACCATGTGGATGGACTCAGATCTGACCATTTCTGGAAGAGAGATGGCGAAAAAGCTAGGGAATTCCATATCCGGAACAGTGCTGGAGATGATCACCATGTGGATGGACTCAGATCTGACCATTTCTGGAAGAGAGATGGCGAAAAAGCTAGGGAATTCCATATCCGGAACAGTGCTGGAGATGGTCCCCATGTGGATGGACTCAGATCTGACCATTTCCGGAAGAGAGATGGCAAAAAAGCTAGGGAATTCCATATCCGGAACAGTGCTGGAGATGGTCCCCATGTGGATGGACTCAGATCTGACCATTTCTGGAAGAGAGATGGCGAAAAAGCTAGGGAATTCCATATCCGGAACAGTGCTGGAGATGATCACCATGTGGATGGACTCAGATCTAACCATTTCAGGAAGAGAGATGGCGAAAAAGCTAGGGAATTCTATATCCGGAACAGTGCTGGAGATGGTCCCCATGTGGATGGACTCAGATCTGACCATTTCAGGAAGAGAGATGGCGAAAAAGCTAGGGAATTCCATATCCGTAACAATGCTGGAGATGGTCCCCATGTGGATGGACTCAGATCTGACCATTTCAGGAAGAGAGATGGCGAAAAAGCTAGGAAATTCTATATCCGGAACAGTGCTGGAGATGGTCCCCATGTGGATGGACTCAGATCTGACCATTTCAGGAAGAGAGATGGCGAAAAAGCTAGGAAATTCTATATCCGGAACAGTGCTGGAGATGGTCCCCATGTGGATGGACTCAGATCTGACCATTTCAGGAAGAGAGATGGCGAAAAAGCTAGGAAATTCTATATCCGGAACAGTGCTGGAGATGGTCCCCATGTGGATGGACTCAGATCTGACCATTTCAGGAAGAGAGATGGCAAAAAAGCTAGGGAATTCCATATCCGGAACAATGCTGGGGATAGTCATCATATGGATGGGCTCAAAACTGATCATATCTGGAGGAAAAATGAGGAAAAGTAGGATAATACCATGTCCAGAGCTTTTCCAGGGATGGTCATCTTGTGGATAAAGAAGATTTTTTTTTTTTTTGGGGATGGTCACCATGTGGATGGACTCAGATCTAACCATTTCAGGAAGAGAGATGGCGAAAAAGCTAGGGAATTCTATATCCGGAACACCCGGGGCTTTGCTCACGCTACCGGGGGGGTCAGTAGGTGGCGGATCACTGGACGGCCCCAGGGGGGTTCAATGAGTCCCACTAGGGTCAGCTGCGAATAAGCGTCTCATCGTAAATAAGCAGTCCCCGACCATGAGCTCAATCATGGGTCATGCTGTCTAACAAAGGATCGTATACCCCAAGTGGTACCCGACTAAACGTCGGCAATCCACCTCCAGAAACTTCTGGAGCTGAGGCGCGGATTTTGGGGGCCTCAACTTCATGCCCAAATAAAGCCCTAGAGGCAACGCAAATCACGGAGGCTTCGCAGAGGCCTCCTTCACCTGCAGAGAGTGAGCTAAGTAGTCTCATGGACACTCTCGACATAACACCACAAAAAAACACCAGACCTAAGTTAAGTGGTGCGTGTAAAAAACGCATCAAGAAGCTTAGACAAAGCGGAATGTCCTATTCCGAGGCGCTAAAGCAAGCACTCGCAAAAGGCACGAATCAAACCGCATCAGGTTCAAAACGGCAAAGATCCGATGGGAGTACCCCGGATCAACCCACAAAACAGATGAAAGGCAACACAGGCCATTCATCCAATTATCCGACTTTTAGGGATGCTCTGTCAACCATCCGCATTGCGGTTCTGGATGCTGCATTCCCTGAGGTCGTGCTCACAAGTTCTCAGCTAGATAGTGTTAAGAAGGCCATCAATGAGGCCATCTTTTCCACTGAGCACTCCACTCCGCCAAACTTCAATGGCTGTCTTTACAGAGGGGGGTATTTAGTCCTGCTCTGCTTAGACCAAGCTTCTGCTAATTGGCTACTACAAACTGCACCCACTCTAAGACCTTGGGTAGGTGCCACACTTAGGGCAGTAGATGAGAAGGAGGTACCGAGGGGTAAACTCATCGAAGGCCTCTTTCCCGACGCTGCGAAGATCTCGACTGAGGGACTTCTTAAGCTCATCACTTCTCAAAACCCCACATGTCGTGTTCCCCTGTGGAGAATTCTCGAGAGGAGGAACATTGGTCATGCCGCGAAACTGGTAGTGTCAGTTGATCATACTACCTACCGAGCCTTACAGGCCAAAGGTCTGAAAGTGAGTTTCGGCATTGAGCAGGTGGCATTTAGGCCGAGATCGTCCTACAGAAAACCACCGTCACGCAAACGTGATACTGGTCAACCTGGCCCAGGCAATGCCACGGGACAACCTGCCAGTAAACACGGAAAGAAGACTGAATCCAAAAAGAGGAACGTGGAGACCTCTGAGAATCCGCAAAGGAACAAGGCACAATCCACATCTGCCAAAAAAGGGCCCAATCTGGGGCCTGAGGAGCGGCAGAAACCCACACCCGTGCCTACTTCCAATCCTAAAGATTCAACTTCAACCCCAGCTGGCCCTTCCGGAAAGAGTAAAGCAGTGACCCAAAAACCCGTGGCCAAAACTAAGTCTAAGGCTAAGGTTGGGAAACCAGGTGCTGGAGCCTCTGATTCCAAAACCAGCTCTTCTCTTCCCGTTTCTGGTTCTCGGGGCGCCAACTTGGTCCTTCCAGGCCCAAATCCGGACCCTACACACCATTACCAGGCTCCCCTGGGCTTGGGCCCAACGGGCTCGAGCTCCAATTATGGAGATGAAGGACAGCACCACCATTAGGACCCTAAGGGTCCTACAGTCGAACCTACATCACGCGAGAGCTGCTGCGGACTCTGTGTTATGTAGGTTCACCCAACAACACATTAATATTGCATTAATTCAAGAGCCATGGACCCATAACGGTCTAATCAAAGGGCTCAACACAAAAATAGGTAAGTTAATCTATCGCAGTAACAAACAGAGGCCCAGGACGGCAATTTTGCTGACCACGGACCTCAACCACTTTGTTCTAACACAGTTCCTCACACCCGATTTAGCTGCTGTACAACTAAGTCTCCCTAAGTCAGAGGGTGGACTTGATGTCGTCGTTGCTTCGGCATATTTTGATGGGACAATCGACGAAATTCCACCGCCTGAAGTAGCCGGGCTTGTAGCCTACTGCGAGAAAGAAAAAAAGCAGCTTATAATCGGATGCGACGCAAATGCCCATCACAAAATCTGGGGAAGTAGTAATATCAACACTAGGGGTGAGTCTCTACTTGAATTTATATCTACTAACAACCTTCAAATTATTAACACTGGTTCCAAACCCACCTTTGTAACAAAGATCAGACAGGAGGTGTTGGACATCACGCTGTCCACAAGGTTTATCAGTGAACATATTACGAATTGGCATGTGTCAGATTATTATTCGGGATCTGATCACCTTCAAATAAGATTTGACATTTTAGCGACACTTAATTCTGTATCCAGGGAAAATAGGGTTCCTAAACTCACTGACTGGAATTCATATGAGCATATGGTTCAGTCGGGAATACCTGGGTTGCACAAACCGGTCTGTTCAGTTGAAGGACTGGAAAAGGGGGCGAATGACCTTACCTCCCTTTTGATCTCTGCCTATCATGATAGCTGCCCCGTAAAAACCAGAAAGACTAACCGGGATATGCCCTGGTGGAATAGGGAACTTCAGCTATTGAGATCCAAAGTCCGTAAACTATGGAACAGAACGAAAAAAACAAATGACTGGGCCGAATACAAAACGACCCTTACACGATATAATAAAGAATTGGAGAAATCCAAACGGAGATCCTGGAGAAACTTCACTGAAGACATCTGCAGCACCACAGAGGCTGCGCGACTTCAGAAGGTCCTAGCGAAGGAGCCAACAATTGGACCGAGCTCACTAGAGAATGGTCCTGGAAACTTCACGAGAGACCAAAAAGAAACGAACCGCCTTCTCCTTCAAACGCATTTCCCGGGTGCGATTTTGTGTGCTCCAGAATCTGTTAACAGACCAAAATGGAAGCACATACCAAAACAGTGTAAAGACAGAGATGGGCTATCTAAAACAATCTTTACGATTGAAACCGTAGAATGGGCCATTAACCACAGCAAGCCCTACAAATCTCCAGGGCCGGATGGCCCTTTTCCGGCCCTTCTTCAAAAGGCGATTCCTTATTCATCTGCCTTTATTGTCCGACTTTTCGGGCTGTGCTTCACTTTGGGACATGTTCCCTCTGTGTGGAGTCATGCTAGAGTAGTCTTCATACCTAAGGGAGGTGGCAAAGACCCCTCATCACCCAAATCTTACAGACCAATTAGCTTGACTTCATTCCTACTGAAATGTATGGAAAAGGTGATTGATCTACACTTACGACAGGGAATACTCATAGAATTCCCCTTACACAAAACACAACACGGCTACCTAAGTGTCCGTTCCACTAATACCGCTTTGAGTGAACTGATTTATGCTGTTGAGGGCTCTCTGGAGGCGAAAGAAGTTGCGCTATGTGCCTTTATTGACATCTCTGGGGCATTTGACAGCACCAAATTTGACATGGTACTCGAAGCTTCACGTAATAAGAACATCAACCAGTTCATTATAGACTGGATGATGGCAATGCTCAAATCCCGTACGGTAGAAACCGGAGAAGGCCAAGACCGAGTGGCAGCTCGGGTGACTCAGGGATGTCCACAAGGTGGGGTGTTATCACCACTAATGTGGTCCCTGGTCATCGATGGACTTCTTACAGAATTATCTGAAAACGGGATCAAAGCTACAGGATATGCTGACGACTTAGTCATCATTATGAGGGGTAAGCATGATAAGATAATTTCATCTTGCATGCAACACGCCCTAAATATCATCTCGAAATGGTGTCAAAATGCGGGACTGAAAATCAATCCCTCCAAAACTACCTTAGTACCTTTTACAAGAAGGCGTAAGGTAAATCTCGATAATATCCTTCTAGAAGGAACTATTATTGAGATCAAGCAAGAAGTAAAATATCTAGGGCTCATGCTTGACAGCAAATTGACCTGGAACGCACACATTACGTACATTACCAATAAAGCCATAAAAGCCCTTTGGACATGTCGTAAAATGGTTGGTCAAAAATGGGGTCTGAAACCCCATATCATCGTTTGGATTTATGAATCCATTGTTAGACCAATCATAGCATATGGCTGCCTAGTTTGGTGGATGAAAACCCAACAAACTAAGGCCACAAACCAACTCCAGAAGGTACAAAGGCTCGCTTGCCTTGCTGTAACAGGGGCCATGAGATCTTGTCCAACTGCGGCAATGGAAGCCATCCTAGATATAGTACCTCTACAAATATTTTTGCAGAAAACTGCAACCCAACAAGGGCTAGCGATCACTATGATCAAGGACCTTAAACCAGGTAACCTTACAGGCCACCTGGAAATACTGAAACACCTACAGAACACCCCAGTTGAAGTGGGACTGCATGATCTCAGAATCAAAAGACCGCTGATCGGGAACAAATTCAAGGTAGCAATACTCAACAGACAAGATGCACTCCAACACATCGATGAATCGAAAGATCATTGGTATACGGACGCGTCTAAAATGGAATGTGGATGTGGTATAGGCATTGTTGGCCCTGACACATATATTTCACTCCCCCTGGGTGCTGACATCTCAGTCTTTGAGGCAGAGATAATGGCCCTGGTATTCTGTGCTGCAGAATGTGGGAGGAAGTATACAGATTCCACCACTATTAAAATATTCTCAGACAGCCAAGCGGCTCTGAGAGTTCTAATTGCCCCCATATGCTCATCAAAACTAGTTCTTGAATGTAGGCAAGAACAGAACAAACTGGCTGAACGACATCAAGTAATTCTTACTTGGGTCCCTGGCCATTCGAATGTGGGGGGCAACAACACAGCAGATTCTTTGGCTAAATCTAGTGCCAAGACACCCTTCATTGGTCCAATGCCTACTTGCAGTTATTCTGGGAGCCGTATCAAGCACCTTCTCAATGAGAAGGCGACCAATGAGCACAAAGTACACTGGGCTAAGCAGCCTGGTCTCCGACGTGCTAAGTTAATCCTGGAGCCAGACGGCAAATGGAGAAAAGAAATTCAAAATCTCAACAAAATACAGCTAAGATTGCTAGTTGGCCTGCTCACGGGACACTGCGCTCTTGGCTCCCACTTAAAAAGAATGGGCATTAGCACGGATGAGACTTGCCGATATTGTCTGGAAGATGAAGAGGACAATATTCACATCCTGTGCTACTGTCCGGCATTTGGGATACAGCGGAGGATTTCCCTGGGCGACTCTGTCTGCCCCGCCTCTGTCATCAAAACGTCCCAATCTGGAGCTTTACTGTCCTTTATTAAGGGCGCCAAAATAGAGCTCTAACAAACAAGGAGGTTGGGTACAATAGACTGATCAATCGCAGTGCCCGGGCCTGTTCCTAGGACCACCTCAACATGAATAATAATAATAATAATAATAATATCCGGAACAGTGCTGGAGATGGTCCCCATGTGGATGGACTCAGATCTAACCATTTCTGGGAGAGAGATGGCGAAAAAGCTAGGGAATTCCATATCCGGAACAGTGCTGGAGATGGTCACCATGTGGATGGACTCAGATCTGACCATTTCAGGAAGAGAGATGGCGAAAAAGCTAGGGAATTCCATATCCGGAACAGTGCTGGAGATGATCACCATGTGGATGGACTCAGATCTGGCCATTTCTGGAAGAGAGATGGCGAAAAAGCTAGGGAATTCTATATCCGGAACAATGCTGGGGATAGTCATCATATGGATGGGCTCAAAACTGATCATATCTGGAGGAAAAATGAGGAAAAGTAGGATAATATCATGTCCAGAGCTTTTCCAGGGATGGTCATCTTGTGGATAAAGAAGATTTGGGGATGTCTAAGATAATGATGAGAAGGACGTCTTATGTTCGTAGATCATGAAATTGATTTTTCTTGCAAATTCTAATTCAATTACACTGCGAGAAATTATTGATAAATGGTTTTTAGCTCGTTAAAAAACTGTGGCCGTTTTTTGCTCGTAAGATTTCTCTAGAGGTTTTTTGAAGTCACCAAAAAAGATACAGGGTTTTTGCAATGAGGTCCTCAATTAATGTTTGTTTATAGTGACATAATTAAACATCAATTAATCAGTAGTACTTTTGCAAGATGCTTAAGAACTATATTGATAATGCATAATAGAGAAATATACAAATCTTTTGAAACTATACAGTATCATCCTTTAGAAAAGATAAGTTTTGATACGATTGAGATTATGATTACGGGGCAAAATGGCGAATTGTATAATTTTGAATCGAGTGCTACACCAACTATGCTTGTTTTACATTTTAAGAAAACGTAATTATTAAACCTATAAAAGGATGTGCAGAAAAGATGTAAGTTATCATTTACATCAAGATGAATACTATATACACTTCATATTATTTAAAACAAAGTGGTGGCGGAGAAATAGGTAATGTTTATAGATCTGATTATTATGGTGTACAAAGAGGTAGAGGTTTAGGATCTATTCTTGGGGGATTAATAAGAATTTTAAAACCTTTGTTTTCCCGAGGTTTAAATGCAGTAAAAAATCAAGCAATTAAAACAGGAACAGATATACTCTCTGATATAGGCAGTAAACCTATTAAAGATATAATTATCAATCGAGGACAAGAAGCAAAAAAGGCTGTCACAGATAAAGCAATACAGAAAATTAATGCAATGTCTGGAGATGGTATAATATATAAAGAATCAGGAATAGGAGATTTCATTCACACACCATCCCTGAACAATACAACTTCCAAGAAGAAAAGAGCTTCAATATTTCGAGATATAAAGACAAAATTGTTAGGCAAAAATAAAAAATCAAAAAACAAAAAGAAAAAAGGAAACAATAACAAAAGGATTAATTCTACGAAAAGTCGTACACTGGATATTTTTTCATGATGACTAAATACAAGGAATGTATGAAAAGCGAATTAGATATATTTGCTGCTCCACCAATACAAACATCAATAATTAAATGCGAAGAAGTATCATATCAACCTATTGCAAGTCTCGATAATCCTTCGGTAGTAGAATTCTATTCTGTGGCACATGGAGACTGTTATCGAGATCTTTCCTCTATCTATGTAAGATTTAAGATTCAATTGTTAAATGAATCAGGAGAAAAGTATAATGACAAAGATGTTAATCAACCAAGTCTGATTAATAACATTTTTCATTCTCTCATCCGATCATGCTCTATATCATTAAATGGTAAAGCTATTTCACAAAGTGAGGGTGATTATCATTATCGCAGTTATCTCGAAAATCTCCTTACTTATGGATCTGATGCAAAAAATACATTTCTACAAAATTGTGGCTGGTACGACGATTCTATTTCAAGTAAACAAAAAGGATCGACTTTAAGGAAACAAATAATAAAAAATAGTAATGTTTTAGAGCTTGTGGGTCGACTGCACTGCGATATGCTTAATCAACCCCTTCTTTAAATCAATAATGTTGATTTAAGAGTTATTATTACTATGGAGAAAAAGGCTTTCTTTCTGCTCTGTGAAGAATCACAAAATCCTCAATTTCGATTATTAGAGGCTACGATGTATATGAATCAAATAACGATAAATCCTAATATACTACTTGCGCACAAAACAGTACTTGCAAAAGAAAATGCTGTGTATCATTACAAAAAAGTGGAGATTAAAACAGTTACTGTTCCTTCTGGTGCTACATCTATAAATTTAGACAATATTATACATGGAATACTACCTCGACGAATAATTTTTGGAATGGTGGATAATATGGCTTATAATGGCAGAAAATCATTGAATCCCTTCGATTTTCAACACTTTAATATGACAGATTTTGCGCTTTTGGTAAATGGAATGCCTTATCCAATGCAACCTCTTAGAATGGATTTTGAAAATAATCAATACGCAAAAGCATATCAAACAATATTCTCAGGTACAGGGATTCATCATGACTATAAGTCCCATCAAATCACGCTTCAAGACTTTAAAAATGGATATTTCTTATTAGCATATGATTTAGACCCTGATACACATTCCTGGGGATGCCTCTCTCTCTTGGAACAAGGTGCGATAAGGATAGAAGCACGTTTTGGCAAAACATTGGCTCAGACGATAACATGCCTGATTTATGCTGAATATGATTCAAAACTAGAGATTGATCGTCACAGAAATGTAATACTGAATTAAAACAAATATTTGAAAAAATGTATTTATTGCATGCTTTTATATTTATTTATTATAATGTTTCTGTTTTAATTAAAAGATGAGTTTCTTATACAAGAGTTTTTAAATCTTTTCTCTCTCTCTTCAATTCTTATTAGTCAAACGATTTCTTTTTTTCACAAGATATGCATGGTATATGTTTGAATCTTCTTCACCAATTGTGCAAGTATTTTTTTTGCTATATTCTAAAATTGAAATTGCTTAGCTCCCCTTTTGACTTCGGAAGGAATCACCCTGTTTTTGAGTTGAATAAAATGTATTGATTGTGCGTTAAATAATGTGCTTACAAAGCAACGCGTGTGTTCATCAGAGATGGTAGAAAAAACAAATGTGTCAACTGCATAATGCATCATCAACTTTTTTGCTCCCTTCTTTCCACTCTTGTGAGAGTAAAGTCTGTAGGTGTATAATTTTGTGATGTTTGCAAAATATTCTTCTTGTATGCTTGATACCAAATTATTATAATGTGTCTTTCATTTCTATTCACAACGTGAGGAAGCAAACAACAAAATGGTAAGAAAAGATTCTAAGTTTCTTTTTTACAATTTTAATAATGACTATGTTTTATTTTTTTATTCCTTATAGAACTTTCGCAATCTTGTCGAGTCTATCCAGAATAGGGATATTCTGGAGTACGCTGCGTCCAAGCTACCACTAGGGGTATGGTACCATATCCGCAGGTTGGAAAAAAAGCCCTCTATCTACGGTGGAGATTGTGTGGTAGCCCACATAGGAGATGGAGAGGGCGTAGTCCTGCCCCCAACTCTCTCCCGAGGTCTAGCACCCACTGTGGATCTTCTCAAATACGAGGATCGTTGGGGGCTGTGCATGAAGGGATATCAGGAAAAACTATTTAGACAACCCGGCTCTATCAATGTAGTGCCAAGGAGGATCCCTATTTTTGAAGTATCAAAATTGGATTCTTCTGGCAATCCTATCAACGAAGATAGTGATGATGTTGAAGTGCCCAGTTGCAACGAAATGGATTTAAGTGATGTGCCTGGGAGGTCGGGGGTAGTGAAAAACACAAAGGGTGTAGATAACAGAGATAACACTAATAGTACCAAAAGTGTTGTTTCACAATATGTGAGTGGCGAGGAAGGGATAGCGTTTGTGAAAAATAAAATATCATGTGATCCGGCTGCTGCTGCTGTCCTTAATAATGGTGATGTCTTAAATCAAGGAATTAATGCAGCCGGATCAAATAAGTCAAATTGTGTAGGGGTGGTAAAAAAGAGAACGATGGGCTCTAATGTAATCTCGGTGGTGTCTTCTAGTGAGCAAATTGTAGATGGGGATGCAGCCGGTTCGAATAGGGCGGAAGATGTGAATGAACCGGCTACTAGTGTTTCGAAAAAAGGGGTAAAAGGGGGAGTAAATAACCGGGAAAAAATTTGAACGCCTTTGAAAAGGAAAAGAAGACTAATTTTCTCAGATTTGGAGGAAGATGTAGAGGAAGTTGTGAAGGAAGATGTGGGGAGAAAAGAAAATGTAGATGGCGAAAACAAAAAGATGAAAATTGACAAGTTAATGGCTAGAATAGGCCAGAAATCGAATGAACAGGAAAGGGAAGTGCAATACTTCACTGATAGTGATGGTGAAGTGATCTCTTTAGGGGAAAAATTCTAGAATCTAATTAAAAAAAAAAACAAAATGTGTAGATTCAGAATGTGTAAAAGCCCTAAAACAAAAAAAAGGTTAGGGGTGGAGATGACATCCAATGTTTTTTTTTGTTTTAGAGCTAAATCATATAGAACTTATTTCCCTATTTTTGTATATTACTATTATTACAAGATGAAATAAAGAGATATAATAATATTAATATATATATATATATATATACACAAATGTTTTTCTACCACTGTTGCTCTCTTTTCTTTGGTGTGCTGCTTTTCCACTTTTTTTTAATCTTTGACTTTTTGTGCGTGTGTCAACATTGTTTCTGTTGTTTGCGAGAGAGAGAGAGAAAATAAAAAAAATTACGTTTAATCCATACACACACACCACACACACACACCACACACACCAACGACTCCTTCATATTATCATATACATATACAGGTACATATACAGGAGTCGTTGACACACACACCACACACACACACACACACACACACACACACACAAGAGTTCACTACACTTTATTTTTGCGTACATATGTATGTGTGTGTGATTTTAAAAGATTCTTATTCATTCTACACACACAAAACGTATTCAGAAACGAAATGTACAACACTTCCAAAGAATGTATGGTATGATTTTCATTAAATTAAAAATTGCTCTTAAGTACGATTTTTGTCATTAAGTGCAATTTGTCGTTAAGTACCTCACTTACTACTACTTGTATGTTCAGGAAATGCATCAGATACTATATAGAGTCGTTACGAGGCTACATTGGCTCGATTGCAACGCATCGAAAACATGGGTTACAATTTAGTCTCGGTTTGGGAATGCGATTTTCGAAGGCTTCTCAAATCAGATCCCGAACTGGCAGCTGCATTGGCCAAACATCCTGAAATTGTCGATGCAGGATTTGATTTGAGAAGTGCAGTGTACGGGGGACGTACAGAGGTATTTAAGTTGTATGAAAAATGTGGCCCAGGGGATAAAAGGGACAGATAATCCTAACCGGCTTATGTAGGTGAGATTCTTAACGTGAGCTAACTCGGAGTGCATGCAAATTCGATTTAGAGCTGAAATTGTGAGTCGCCATTCAGTTATCTTGAATCAAATTCGTGAAATTATACAAATTTTGTATTTAAACCAAAATATCAAGGATTTGGATGAACTGACAGAAAAGTGTTATATGGGTGAAATGTAGACCAGAATGTTCTCTATAATTTTTCCATAGAACATGATCTCATCGATTACTCAGAAGCCAAGATAATCGAGGTTTTTTGTTTCTTAACTCGTTTTTTCATCCATCAGAGTGCTCCAAGTAGTCATTTGTTGAACTTCAACTATATCAAAGAATTGTTGTATTCTGTGGGACTTTCCATTTAAAACCCTATTTTAAGTGTCTTGGTGGAGTAGAGGCAGTCAAATTGGCATCTGAGTGATTTCAAAGCGTTATTATGGGAAAAATCAATTTTTTCACACTTAAACGGCAAAATCGGAGTGATATCGTAGTCTGATCGGAAAATGATGTATGGACGAAATGTAGAGACAAATATCCTGTACAATTATGTGGAAGTAATCATCAAAATCGGTTAAGCACGTGTCGAGATAATTGAGGTTATGTGATATTGAAATTGGTTTTTCGACTGTGGCGCCCCTGGTGTTGGTCCCACGAAGTTTAAGTGTTCTAGAAGGTTGTAGAATTTGGTGAGATCTTTCGTTTAAGCCCTCATTCATCAAAATCGGTCACATAGAACCACAGATATGATTTTTTGAATTTTGTGAACTTTGACCCCTCATATCTCCGGTTCTGTTTTAACCACAGCGCACATTTGCACCATTTTGGAAACGTCCTAGACTGGACTACAACATACTAAAATTTCATTAACTTGCACAATGCCGTTTTTGAGAAAAGTGACTTTGAATTTCGATGAATTTTGACGCTATCACAGCGCCACCTGTGCTGACTTTCTGAACTTCCATCTGAAAGTGCTCATCGAGACGAAACGAAAAAGGTAAAATTTAGGTCGCTATGTTAGTTAGAACCGGAGATACAGGCCGGTCAATGTTCGAACTTTGACCCCTTATAGCTCGGATCAGGGGTTTTAGATCGACTTAAGGTTTTTTTTGTTTGATAGGTATAGTCAAGGGCTACAACATACTAAAATTTCAGCCCGATGCACAATGGAATTTTTGAGTTATTTAACTTATAAGATTTAAAAATTTTCTTTTTAAAAATAGCGCCCCTAGCGGTGGTTTTATGAACTTGCAATGTTAGAAGGGGAAGTGGCATTTCACGAGAGCTTTCCAAAAAGCCCTCACTTTTTAAATTCTGACAATTAGAACCGGAGTTATGGCCATTTTAAGAAATTTTTTTTGGACCCTTATAGCTCGGGTCAGGGGGGTCGGGGGACCTTAAGCTTGGTATTGATGGAAAGCTCTAACGCCCAGCTATAACATACTAAAATTTGAGCCCGATCGATGCCATATGGGCGGAACTATTGAGAAAACAATAAAAGGGTGGTCTTCAAAATGTCGGAAGGAGGGGTGGGGGGTGGGGGGTCAATGCACCATGTTGCAATTTTCACCCGATATATAACCTTTGCCGAAAACCGCAAGTCGATATCTTTTTTAGTTTAGGAGCTATTAAGCTCCAAAGAGCGGCCGGCCGGCCGGCCGAGAACGTAAAAGGGACAGATAATCCTAACCGGCTTATGTAGGTGAGATTCTTAACGTGAGCTAACTCGGAGTGCATGCAAATTCGATTTGATGCTGAAGTAGGGAGACGCCATTCAGTTATCTTGAATAAAATTCGTGAAATTATACAAATTTTGTATTTAAACCAAAATATCAAGGATTTGGATGAACTGACAGAAAAGTGTTATATGGGTGAAATGTAGACCAGAATGTTCTCTATAATTTTTCCATAGAACATGATCTCATCGATTACTCAGAAGCCAAGATAATCGAGGTTTTTTGTTTCTTAACTCGTTTTTTCATCCATCAGAGTGCCCCAAGTAGTCATTTGTTGAACTTCAACTATATCAAAGAATTGTTGTATTCTGTGGGATTTTCCATTTAAAACCCTATTTTAAGTGTCTTTGTGGAGTAGAGGCAGTCAAATTGGCATCTGAGTGATTTCAAAGCGTTATTATGGGAAAAATCAATTTTTTCACACTTAAACGGCAAAATCGGAGTGATAGCGTAGTCTGAGCGGAAAATGATATATGGACGAAATGTAGAGACAAATGTGCTCTACAATTATGTGGAAGTAATCATCAAAATCGATTCAGCGACAGTCGAGATAATTGAGGTTATGTGATATTGAAATTCGTTTTTTGACTGTGGCGCCCCTGGTGTTGGTCCCACGAAGTTCAAATGTTCTAGAAAGTTGTAGTATTTGGTGAGATCTTTCGTTTAAGCCCTCATTCATCAAAATCGGTCACATAGAACCGGAGATATGATTTTTTAAATTTTGTGAACTTTGACCCCTCATATCTCCGGTTCTATTGAAACCACAGTGCACATACGCACCATTTTGGAAACATCCTAGACTGGACTACAACATACTAAAATTTCATTAACTTGCACAATGCCGTTTTTGAGAAAAGTGACTTTGAATTTCGATGAATTTTGACGCTATCACAGCGCCACCTGTGGTGACTTTTTCAACTTCCATATGAAAGTGCTCATCGAGACGAAACCAAAAAGGTAAAATTTATGTCGATATGTTAATTAGAACCGGAGATAGAGGCCGGTCAATGTTCGAACTTTGACCTCTTATAGCTCGGGTCAGGGGTTATGGATCGACTTAAGGTTTTTTTTGTTTGATAGGTATAATCAACGGCTACAACATACTAAAATTTCAGCCCGATTGCATAAGGAATTTTTGAGTTATTTAACTTTTAAGATTTAAAAATTTTCTTTTTAATAATAGCGCCTCTAGCGGTGGCTTTATGAACTTGCGATGTTAGAAGAGGAAGTGGCATTTCACGAGAGCTTTCCAAAAAGCCCTCATTTTTTAAATTCTGACAATTAGAACCGGAGTTATGGCCATTTTAAGAAAATTTTTTTGGACCCTTATAGCTCGGGTCAGGGGGGTCGGGGGACCTTAAGTTTGGTATTGATGGAAAGCTCTAAGGCCCAGCTATAACATACTAAAATTTGAGCCCGCTCGATGCCATAGGGCCGGAGCTATTGAGAAAACAAAAAAAATAGGGGTCTTCAAAATGTCGGAAGGAGGGGTGGGGGGTGGGGGGTCAATGCACCATGTTGCAATTTTCATACGATATTTAACCTTTGCCGAAAACCGCAAGTCGATATCTTTTTTAGTTTAGGAGCTATTAAGCTCCAAAGAGCGGCCGGCCGGGAACGTAACTTAGCCCCCCATATATTCGTGATCAGGAAGTGGCGAAACACATTTTGGCCAAGTTTGAGCGCGATCGGAGGACATGAAATTTTGTTAGGATTATAGTAGGTGAGATTGTTAAGAATCTCACCTAAAAGGGACAGATAATCCTAACCGGCTTATGTAGGTGAGATTCTTAACGTGAGCTAACTCGGAGTGCATGCAAATTCGATTTAGGGCAGAATCACATTGACAGTAAAATGCTCACCGTCACCGTCAAAGCCCTCACCGTATTTCGTTGATTTACGCATTTTCATTGCAATTCTTACGCAAATTTTCCATTACGATATTACCTTGTCTCATACTCGGTGGCCCTAGGTGAAAATAGTATAAGAAAATTGAATAAATAAAGCGAAAATGCGATAAACGGTAAGCAAAACAAAAAACTTTAGGATTTTTTTGCTACAGTTTTTCGTACAGTTTTATTGCTCACCGTTTATCGCATTTTCGCTTTATTTATTCAATTTTCTTATACTATTTTCACCTAGGGCCACCGAGTATGAGATAAGGCAATACGGTAATTGAGAATTTGCGTAAGAATTGCAATGAAAATGCGTAAATTAACGAAATACTGTGAGGGCTTCGACGGTGACGGTGAGCATTTTACTGTCAATGTGATTCTGCCCTTAGAGCTGAAGTTGGGAGACGCCATTCAGTTATCTTGAATCAAATTCGTGAAATTATACAAATTTTGTATTTAAACCAAAAGGGACAGATAATCCTAACCGGCTTATGTAGGTGAGATTCTTAACGTGAGCTAACTCGGAGTGCATGCAAATTCGATTTGGAACTGAAGTTGGGAGACGCCATTCAGTTATCTTGAATCAAAATCGTGAAATTATACAAATTTTGTATTTAAACCAAAATATCAAGGATTTGGATGAACTGACAGAAAAGTGATATATGGGTGAAATGTAGACCAGAATGTTCTCTATAATTTTCCCATAGAACATGATCTCATCGATTACTCAGAAGCCAAGATAAGCGAGGTTTTTTGTTTCTTAACTCGTTTTTTTCATCCAGAGTGCCCCAAGTAGTCATTTGTTGAACTTCAACTATATCAAAGAATTGTTGTATTTTGTGGGACTTTCCATTTAAAACCCTATTTTAAGTGCCTTGGTGGAGTAGAGACAGTCAAATTGGCATCTCAGGCATTTCAAAGCGTTATTATGGGAAAAATCATTTTTGTCACACTTAAACGACAAAATCGGAGTGATAGCGTAGTCTGAGCGGAAAATGATGTATGGACGAAATGTAGAGACAAATGTCCTCTACAATTATGTCGAAGTAATCATCAAAATCGGTTCAGCGACAGTCGAGATAATTGAGGTTATGTGATATTGAAATTGGTTTTTCGACTGTGGCGCCCCTGGTGTTGGTCCCACGAAGTTCAAATGTTCTAGAAAGTTGTAGTATTTGGTGAGATCTTTCGTTTAAGCCCTCATTCATCAAAATCGGTCACATAGAACCGGAGATATGATTTTTTAAATTTTGTGAACTTTGACCCCTCATATCTCCGGTTCTATTGAAACCACAGTGCACATACGCACCATTTTGGAAACATCCTAGACTGGACTACAACATACTAAAATTTCATTAACTTGCACAATGCCGTTTTTGAGAAAAGTGACTTTGAATTTCGATGAATTTTGACGCTATCACAGCGCCACCTGTGGTGACTTTTTCAACTTCCATATGAAAGTGCTCATCGAGACGAAACCAAAAAGGTAAAATTTATGTCGATATGTTAATTAGAACCGGAGATAGAGGCCGGTCAATGTTCGAACTTTGACCTCTTATAGCTCGGGTCAGGGGTTATGGATCGACTTAAGGTTTTTTTTGTTTGATAGGTATAATCAACGGCTACAACATACTAAAATTTCAGCCCGATTGCATAAGGAATTTTTGAGTTATTTAACTTTTAAGATTTAAAAATTTTCTTTTTAATAATAGCGCCTCTAGCGGTGGCTTTATGAACTTGCGATGTTAGAAGAGGAAGTGGCATTTCACGAGAGCTTTCCAAAAAGCCCTCATTTTTTAAATTCTGACAATTAGAACCGGAGTTATGGCCATTTTAAGAAAATTTTTTTGGACCCTTATAGCTCGGGTCAGGGGGGTCGGGGGACCTTAAGTTTGGTATTGATGGAAAGCTCTAAGGCCCAGCTATAACATACTAAAATTTGAGCCCGCTCGATGCCATAGGGCCGGAGCTATTGAGAAAACAAAAAAAATAGGGGTCTTCAAAATGTCGGAAGGAGGGGTGGGGGGTCAATGCACCATGTTGCAATTTTCATACGATATTTAACCTTTGCCGAAAACCGCAAGTCGATATCTTTTTTAGTTTAGGAGCTATTAAGCTCCAAAGAGCGGCCGGCCGGGAACGTAACTTAGCCCCCCATATATTCGTGATCAGGAAGTGGCGAAACACATTTTGGCCAAGTTTGAGTGCGATCGGAGGACATGAAATTTTGTTAGGATTGTAGTAGGTGAGATTGTTAAGAATCTCACCTAAAAGGGACAGATAATCCTAACCGGCTTATGTAGGTGAGATTCTTAACGTGAGCTAACTCGGAGTGCATGCAAATTCGATTTAGAGCTGAAGTTGGGAGACGCCATTCAGTTATCTTGAATCAAATTCGTGAAATTATACAAATTTTGTATTTAAACCAAAATATCAAGGATTTGGATGAACTGACAGAAAAGTGTTATATGGGTGAAATGTAGACCAGAATATTCTCTATAATTATTCCATAGAACATGATCTCATCGATTACTCAGAAGCCAAGATAATCGAGGTTTTTTGTTTCTTAACTCGTTTTTTCATCCAGAGTTCCCCAAGTAGTCATTTGTTGAACTTCAACTATATCAAGGAATTGTTGTATTTTGTGAGACTTTCCATTTAAAACCCTATTTTAGCATCGAACAGACTGGGCCATTGCTCTTTTAATCGATTTTCAAAGAAGCAATGGAGAAGTGATATGACACCTTCATTTTTTTCGATTAGATAACTCACTGAGAACAGCGCCATCTAGTGTAAGTAAAATGTCCAAGGCGGGAAATATTTTCAGTTGTTCAAAACAATGTAATTCACATTATTCACATGTATTTTATACTAAACTTTAATTTCACTAAGCCTAGACTCATTTTAAATGTATTTCAAAGGTTTTCACAAAAGTTTTATGAGTAAAATTTCCTTTGTTTTGATTTTTCCTGGCATCAGCTGATTTCGATGGTAGTCGATGAAATTTCGAACAATGAATTCAAATAGAGAATGTTAACGGACTATGTGATATGGAATTGTCAAGAATAAGCAATTGACCGGGCAATTGCTCTTTGCTTTTTGTTCAAGGTATTTAAATTTGGCTAATTTTACTAAAATATCATTTTCTTTTTACAGAATATTGTCTCAGAGAACGGAAAAAGATCAAATTGATGCAAAAATTGGTTTGATTCCGCAATTTTTTGAATATTTTTTCCACGTGTAAAAAAGCAATGAAGGAGTAAAAAAGCAATGACCATGTAAAAAAGCCCAGTCTGTTCGATGTGTTTAAGTGTCTTGGTGGAGTAGAGGCAGTCAAATTGGCATCTGAGTGATTTCAAAGCGTTATTATGGGAAAAATCAATTTTTTCACACTTAAGCGGCAAAATCGGAATGATAGCGTAGTCTGAGTGGAAAATGATGTATGGACGAAATGTAGAGACAAATGTGCTCTACAATTATGTCGAAGTAATCATCAAAATCGGTTCAGCGACAGTCGAGATAATTGAGGTTATGTGATATTGAAATTGGTTTTTCGACTGTGGCGCCCCTGGTGTTGGTCCCACGAAGTTCAAATATTCTAGAAAGTTGTAGCATTTGGTGAGATCTTTCGTTTAAGCCCTCATTCATCAAAATCGGTCACATAGAACCGGAGATATGATTTTTTGAATTTTGTGAACTTTGACCCCTCATATCTCCGGTTCTATTGAAACCACAGCGCACATACGCACCATTTTGGAAACGTCCTAGACTGGACTACAACACTCTAAAATTTCATTAACTTGCACAATGCCGTTTTTGAGAAAAGTGACTTTGAATTTCGATGAATTTTGACGCTATCACAGCGCCACCTGTAGTGACTTTTTGAACTTCCATCTCAAAGTGCTCATCGAGACGAAACCAAAATGGTAAAATTTAGGTCGATATGTTAATTAGAACCGGAGCTAGAGGCGGGTCAATGTTCGAACTTTGACCCCTTATAGCTCGGGTCAGGGGTTATGGATCGACTTAAGGTTTTTTTTTATTTGATAGGTATAATCAACGGCTACAACATACTAAAATTTCAGCCCGATGCACAATGGAATTTTTGAGTTATTTAACTTATAAGATTTAAAAATTTTCTTTTTAATAATGGCGCCCCTAGCGGTGGTTTTATGAACTTGCGATGTTAGAAGGGGAAGTGGCATTTCACGAGAGCTTTCCAAAAAGCCCTCACTTTTTAAATTCTGGCAATTAGAACCGGAGTTATGGCCATTTTAAGAAATTTTTTTTGGACCCTTATAGCTCGGGTCAGGGGGGTCGGGGGACCTTAAGTTTGGTATTGATGGAAAGCTCTAAGGCCCAGCTATGACATACTAAAATTTGAGCCCGCTCGATGCCATAGGGCCGGAGCTATTGAGAAAACAAAAAAAAGGGTGGTCTTCAAAATGGCGGAAGGAGGGGTGGGGGGTGGGGGGTCAATGCACCAAGTTGCAATTTTCATACGATATTTAACCTTTGCCGAAAACCGCAAGTCGATATCTTTTTTAGTTTAGGAGCTATTAAGCTCCAAAGAGCGGCCGGCCGGCCGGCCGGGAACGTAACTTAGCCCCCCATATATTCGTGATCAGGAAGTGGCGAAACACATTTTGGCCAAGTTTGAGTGCGATCGGAGGACATGAAATTTTGTTAGGATTATAGTAGGTGAGATTGTTAAGAATCTCACCTAAAAGGGACAGATAATCCTAACCGGCTTATGTAGGTGAGATTCTTAACGTGAGCTAACTCGGAGTGCATGCAAATTCGATTTAGAGCTGAAGTTGGGAGACGCCATTCAGTTATCTTGAATCAAATTCGTGAAATTATACAAATTTTGTATTTAAACCAAAATATCAAGGATTTGGATGAACTGACAGAAAAGTGTTATATGGGTGAAATGTAGACCAGAATATTCTCTATAATTATTCCATAGAACATGATCTCATCGATTACTCAGAAGCCAAGATAATCGAGGTTTTTGTTTCTTAACTCGTTTTTTCATCCAGAGTTCCCCAAGTAGTCATTTGTTGAACTTCAACTATATCAAGGAATTGTTGTATTTTGTGAGACTTTCCATTTAAAACCCTATTTTAAGTGTCTTGGTGGAGTAGAGGCAGTCAAATTGGCATCTGAGTGATTTCAAAGCGTTATTATGGGAAAAATCAATTTTTTCACACTTAAACGGCAAAATCGGAGTGATAGCGTAGTCTGACCGGAAAATGATATATGGACGAAATGTAGAGACAAATGTCCTCTACAATTATGTCGAAGTAATCATCAAAATCGGTTCAGCGACAGTCGAGATAATTGAGGTTATGTGATATTGAAATTCGTTTTTTGACTGTGGCGCCCCTGGTGTTGGTCCCACGAAGTTCAAATATTCTAGAAAGTTGTAGCATTTGGTGAGATCTTTCGTTTAAGCCCTCATTCATCAAAATCGGTCACATAGAACCGGAGATATGATTTTTTAAATTTTGTGAACTTTGACCCCTCATATCTCCGGTTCTATTGAAACCACAGTGCACATACGCACCATTTTGGAAACGTCCTAGACTGGACTACAACATACTAAAATTTCATTAACTTGCACAATGCCGTTTTTGAGAAAAGTGACTTTGAATTTCGATGAATTTTGACGCTATCACAGCGCCACCTGTAGTGACTTTTTGAACTTCCATCTGAAAGTGCTCATTGAGACGAAACCAAAAAGGTAAAATTTATGTCGATATGTTAATTAGAACCGGAGATAGAGGCCGGTCAATGTTCGAACTTTGACCCCTTATAGCTCGGGTCAGGGGATATGGATCGACTTAAGGTTTTTTTTGCTTGATAGGTATAATCAACGGCTACAACATACTAAAATTTCAGCCCGATTGCATAAGGAATTTTTGAGTTATTTAACTTTTAAGATTTAAAAATTTTCTTTTTAATAATAGCGCCCCTAGCGGTGGTTTTATGAACTTGCGATGTTAGAAGAGGAAGTGGCATTTCACGAGAGCTTTCCAAAAAGCCCTCATTTTTTAAATTCTGACAATTAGAACCGGAGTTATGGCCATTTTAAGAAAATTTTTTTGGACCCTTATAGCTCGGGTCAGGGGGGTCGGGGGACCTTAAGTTTGGTATTGATGGAAAGCTCTAAGGCCCAGCTATGACATACTAAAATTTGAGCCCGCTCGATGCCATAGGGCCGGAGCTATTGAGAAAACAAAAAAAGGGTGGTCTTCAAAATGGCGGAAGGAGGGGTGGGGGGTGGGGGGTCAATGCACCAAGTTGCAATTTTCATACGATATTTAACCTTTGCCGAAAACCGCAAGTCGATATCTTTTTTAGTTTAGGAGCTATTAAGCTCCAAAGAGCGGCCGGCCGGCCGGCCGGGAACGTAACTTAGCCCCCCATATATTCGTGATCAGGAAGTGGCGAAACACATTTTGGCCAAGTTTGAGTGCGATCGGAGGACATGAAATTTTGTTAGGATTATAGTAGGTGAGATTGTTAAGAATCTCACCTAAAAGGGACAGATAATCCTAACCGGCTTATGTAGGTGAGATTCTTAACGTGAGCTAACTCGGAGTGCATGCAAATTCGATTTAGAGCTGAAGTTGGGAGACGCCATTCAGTTATCTTGAATCAAATTCGTGAAATTATACAAATTTTGTATTTAAACCAAAATATCAAGGATTTGGATGAACTGACAGAAAAGTGTTATATGGGTGAAATGTAGACCAGAATATTCTCTATAATTATTCCATAGAACATGATCTCATCGATTACTCAGAAGCCAAGATAATCGAGGTTTTTTGTTTCTTAACTCGTTTTTTCATCCAGAGTTCCCCAAGTAGTCATTTGTTGAACTTCAACTATATCAAGGAATTGTTGTATTTTGTGAGACTTTCCATTTAAAACCCTATTTTAAGTGTCTTGGTGGAGTAGAGGCAGTCAAATTGGCATCTGAGTGATTTCAAAGCGTTATTATGGGAAAAATCAATTTTTTCACACTTAAGCGGCAAAATCGGAATGATAGCGTAGTCTGAGTGGAAAATGATGTATGGACGAAATGTAGAGACAAATGTGCTCTACAATTATGTCGAAGTAATCATCAAAATCGGTTCAGCGACAGTCGAGATAATTGAGGTTATGTGATATTGAAATTGGTTTTTCGACTGTGGCGCCCCTGGTGTTGGTCCCACGAAGTTCAAATATTCTAGAAAGTTGTAGCATTTGGTGAGATCTTTCGTTTAAGCCCTCATTCATCAAAATCGGTCACATAGAACCGGAGATATGATTTTTTGAATTTTGTGAACTTTGACCCCTCATATCTCCGGTTCTATTGAAACCACAGTGCACATACGCACCATTTTGGAAACGTCCTAGACTGGACTACAACACTCTAAAATTTCATTAACTTGCACAATGCCGTTTTTGAGAAAAGTGACTTTGAATTTCGATGAATTTTGACGCTATCACAGCGCCACCTGTAGTGACTTTTTGAACTTCCATCTCAAAGTGCTCATCGAGACGAAACCAAAATGGTAAAATTTAGGTCGATATGTTAATTAGAACCGGAGCTAGAGGCGGGTCAATGTTCAAACTTTGACCCCTTATAGCTCGGGTCAGGGGTTATGGATCGACTTAAGGTTTTTTTTTATTTGATAGGTATAATCAACGGCTACAACATACTAAAATTTCAGCCCGATGCACAATGGAATTTTTGAGTTATTTAACTTATAAGATTTAAAAATTTTCTTTTTAATAATGGCGCCCCTAGCGGTGGTTTTATGAACTTGCGATGTTAGAAGGGGAAGTGGCATTTCACGAGAGCTTTCCAAAAAGCCCTCACTTTTTAAATTCTGGCAATTAGAACCGGAGTTATGGCCATTTTAAGAAATTTTTTTTGGACCCTTATAGCTCGGGTCTGGGGGGTCAGGGGACCTTAAGTTTGGTATTGATGGAAAGCTCTAAGGCCCAGCTATAACATACTAAAATTTGAGCCCGCTCGATGCCATAGGGGTGGAGCTATTGAGAAAACAAAAAAAGGGGGGTCTTCAAAATGGCGGAAGGAGGGGTGGGGGGTGGGGGGTGGGGGGTCAATGCACCAAGTTGCAATTTTCACCCGATATATAACCTTTGCCGAAAACCGCAAGTCGATATCTTTTTTAGTTTAGGAGCTATTAAGCTCCAAAGAGCGGCCGGCCGGCCGGCCGGGAACGTAAATTAGCCACATATATATTCGTGATCAGGAAGTGCTGAAACACATTTTGGCCAAATTTGAGGTCGATCGGACGACATGAAATTTTGTTAGGATTATAGTAGGTGAGATTGTTAAGAATCTCACCTAATATGTGTAGCCTCCAATTAGCTCAATGTTCCTGCCTATCCTTTTCGGACACTGAATTTTTCCTTGTAGACTCTCTAGAGTTTGTGTTTCTGCATCTTGCTTCACCCTTGAAGGTGCTATTTTAGCTTTTATCTTCTTTGGTTTTCCATTCTTCAGCTTTTTGAAATCTTCAAATTGTTCACTTTGACGAGTTCCTCATCTGTCCTTTTAATATTAGGACGGCGTCCTTTCAATTTCCTGTTTTCCATCAGTTTCTCTGATGAAGGTCCAGAAGTATTCACATCACTCCCGTGCACTTTCATATTAAGATTTACTTTCAGAACCTTCTGCGAAGACTCTCCTTAACGGAATGACAGCATATTGTTTGTGAAAAATCTTTTAAACAGTTTTGTAATTTTGCGATCATTTTCGTCAAAGGTTCCCGAAAATTGACGAAGAAATTCATCCATAGATCTCCCTCTAGATCGGAAATATCCATAGACACAGCAATATTGACCACATACATCTAATAAAGTTCCTTGCAATTGTATATTATTAAATAGCCTCTTCTTCTTTTTAGAGTTTATTTGAAGAAACTTTGCTATAAAATTATTAGAAAAGACTCGTCCATACGAATCGAAAATTTCAATACATCTTCCATATTTCGGTATATAGATAGCGAACCAATGCTCTCCAGGGTGGCTAGACTTAGCTGTATTTACTACAACAAACGAGGGTAATTTTAATTTCTTTTCTAGAAGGTGATCTATAGGAAAGACACCCTTAAATAAGGGACGGGTGAATTTATTATTCCGAAGTACGTTTGCTATATCAGGAGCATTCATTTTCATATGATAAGAATAGTACTCTACATTTACCCCTTTTATAGTAATTGCAAGGATAGGAAAAATTATCCTACGGCAATTCAAAAATTCCTACGACAATTAATCTGCAATGTCATATGATACATCCCGTGCCAATGTTTGTTTTTTTTTTCACCGGGAAGCAGTTTGAAGTGTGGCTCAATCTATCCAGAAATCACGAGCCACCTCTCTACTATACTGTAACCGGACCTTTCTTTCCCACCAAGTCGCGCGCGCAATAATTGCAATTAAGAATTAGTCATATGGGCCACAAGTATGTATGGGAGCTCCTGTGACGTCAACCAACACTACCAAATGACCCAATAGAAAATCTCAGCTCACTGCCACTGACTATGCAAGCCTTCACAGTTCGATCTTACCAAGTAACATGCCCCGCTGGCAC
>NW_026604386.1:0-54745 GCF_024763615.1 Phlebotomus papatasi | reverse complement strand
GTCAATGGCAAGCGGTATTCGCGTGTTCTTTTTCGACACTCAATTTATGCTTCGTGATGGAAGAATCAGTCAGTCCCTGGGGACTGCCCAAGAGCACCGATTTAGTTCCCATTATAACCCTAAAAACCCGTGTAAGTTCCTTCCTTGCTCCCAATCAACCAGATATTCCATAATGCTATAGATCTTTCTTCTATGCTTTAAAATAATTTATCGTCAGTTTATATTAGGTGAGATTCTTAACAATCTCACCTACTATAATCCTAACAAAATCTCATGTCCTCCGATTGGCCCCAAACTTTGCCAGAATGTGTTTTGACACTTCCTGATCACGAATATATGGATGGCTAAAAACCGTTCCCGTCCGTCCGTCCGTCCGTCCGTCCGTCCGTCCGTCCGTCCGTCCGTCCGTCCGTCCGTCCGTCCGGCCGCTCTTTGGAGCTTAATAGCTCCTAAACTAAAAGAGATATCGACTTGCGGTTTTCAGCAAAGGTTATATATCGTATGAAAATTGCAACTTGGTGCATTGACCCCCCACCCCCCACCCCTCCTTCCGCCATTTTGAATACCCCCCTTTTTTTGTTTTCTTAATGGCTCCGCCCCTATGGCATCGATCGGGCTCAAATTTTAGAATGTGATAGATGGGCCTTAGGGCTTTCCATCAATACCAAACTTAAGGTCCCCCGACCCCCCTGACCCGAGCTATAAGGGTCCAAAAAAAATTCTTAAAATGGCCATAACTCCGGTTCTAATTTTCAGAATTTAAAAAATGAGGGCTTTTTGGAAAGCTCTCATGAAATGCCACTTCCCCTTCTAACATCGCAAGTTCATAAAACTACCGCAAGGGCGCTATTATTAAAAAGAAAATTTTTAAATCTTAAAAGTTAAATAACTCAAAAATTCCTTATGATGATGGATTGGGTCATTGAGTGATCGGAGTGATCGGACGTATATCTCTGCTTCTGTCTGATTTTTTTTTTGCCTAATTTATCCTTGTGATATAAAAGATTACACTTACAAGGGAAGGTCTCGAACCGTGCGGAAGCCGGTCCTTATAAGACATTGCATTTTAAGCTAATTGGGGCACGACAAATTCAATGGTGATAGTCACTAATTTCGGAATTCATGGGGTCACGCGTTACAGGGGGGTATTGCGGGGGTGGTAAATCTTTATTTTGGCTCTAGAAGCCAGATGGTTGGAAATATCGACTTGGGGTCTTCGGGTGACCCCCCTATAAGTTGACCTTAGGAATCTAAATATGACCTTCATTTTCCCCCCACCCCTCCCCTTCTCTTAAAAAACATGTTTTTTGGGATATCTCGAAAACTACTCGTCCGATAGTTTTCATTGTCAAATATGTTGTAGATGCTATCCAGACGGATATTTCGCCCATACATACCAATGACCTTGAAACATTCCTTCATGACATTTTTCAAGGTCAAATGTATTTAAAGCTTAAAAAATTACTTTTTTCGACAAATTTTATCAAAGTATTATTTTTCAATGACACCAATCGTTTATTTAATAATTATAAACCAATGTAAGCCACTTTAATGTCATAGACACGTTTTTGACATTTATATATACTACAAATCCAAATGTGATTTTAAAAACACATTGTGTTTACCAACTTCTAATATTGGGTGTTGACTGATTTCCTAAAGTAAGACATTATGGCAATGAAATTTTCAAGAAATTTATGAAATTTTATGAAATTTCATGAAATTTATGAGAATTTACTGGATAATATTTTACCGAGTACTGATTAATAATTTTAAATTTATAACAAGGATTATCGTTTGTAAATGAAATGACATGGGACATATTAGGAGAAAACCAACTTTCATTACGACAATAATATATTGAATTTCAAGTATATAAAGATCTATATGCAACCATGAACAAAAAATGCAATTTTCTGGAAGACTTAATTTGAAAAATTATATATTTTAAAGTCATACTAGATATCTTTAGAACAAATATACAAATCAATCACAAAACGGTAAAGAGTATACTTTAAAAAAGTGTAATTCAGGTATAAAACGATAAACAATGTGCTATAAACATTTAGCCGAAGTATAAAATGGTAAAAAAAACACGCTTCAAATACGCACAGATTGAAACACAAACGGTGAATGCGCTTAAAATCACGCACAGCTCAATAATAAAACAGAAAATGCGCTTAAAATCACGCACAGATTCATCATAAAACGGTTAATGAGCTTAAAATCACGCACAATTCAATCATAAAGCGGCCAATTCGTTCAAAATAGCGCACAATTCAATCATAAAACAGTGGAAGCGCTTTAAATCACGCACTGATCAATGATAAAATAGTGAAAGCGCTCAAAATCACGCACAGCTCAATCATAAAACGGTGGAAGTGCTCAATATCACGCACAGATCAATCATAAAACTGTTAATGCACTGAAAATCATGCACAGATCAATCATAAAACGCTGAAAGCGTTCAAAATCACGCCCAGTACAATCACAAAATGGTCAATGTGCCTAAAATCTCGCACAGCTTAATCATAAAAGAGCAATTGCGTTCAAAGTCACGTACAGATCAATCATAAAACAGTTAATTCGCTCAAAATCACGCACAGACAAATGAAAAAATGGTTAAAGCGGTTAAAATCACGCACAGCTCAATCAGAAAACGGTGGAAGCGCCCAAATTCACGCACAACTCAATCACAAAACGGTGGAGGCGTTTAAAATCACGCACAGCTCAATCACAAAACGGTGCAAGCGCTCAAAATCACGCACAGCTGAATCATAAAACGGTGGAAGCGCTCAAAATCACGCACAGATCAAACATAAAACGGTGGAGGCGCATAAAATCACGCACAGCTCAATAATAAAATGGTTAATGCGCTTAAAATCACACACAGATCAATCATAAAACGGTCTAAGCGCTCAAAATCACGCACAGATCAATCATAAAACGGTGAAAGCGTTCAAAATCACGCACAGATCAATCATAGAACGGTGAAAGCGCTCAAAATCACGCACAACTCAATCATGAAATGGTGCGGGCGCTTAAAATTACGCACAACTCAATCATAAAACGATGAAAGAGCTCAAAATCACGCACAGATTAATCATAAAACGGTCAATGCGCATGAAATCACACACAGATCAAGTGATTTTGAGCGCTTTCACAGTTTTATGATTGAACTGTGCGTGATTTTGAGCGCTTTCATCCTTTTTATGATAGATCTGTACGTGATTTTAAACGCATTTACTGTTTTATGATTAGGCTGTGCGTGATTTTAGGCACATTGACCATTTTGTGAGTGATCCGTGCGTGATTTTGAGCGCATTTGCTGTCTTATGATTGAGCTGTGCGTGATTTTAAGCTCTTTCATCGTTTTGTGATTGATCGGTGCGTGATTTTAAGCGCTTTCACCGTTTTTGTGATTCCGCTGTGCGTGATCTTAAGCGCTTTCATCGTTTTATGATTGAGCTGTGCGTGATTTTGAGCGCATTAACCGTTTTACGATTGATGTGTGCGTGATTTTAAGCTCTTTCATAGTTTTATGATTGAGTTGTGCGTGATCTTAAGCTCATCTACCGTTTTGTGATTGATCTGTGCGTGATCTTAAGCGCTTTCACCGTTTTATGATTGAGTTGTGCGTGATTTTGAGCTCATTAACCGTTTTACGATTGATGTGTGCGTGATTTTAAGCTCTTTCATCGTTTTATGATTGATCGGTGCGTGATTTTAAGCGCATCCACCGTTTTGTGATTGAGCTGTGCGTGATCTTAAGCGCTTTCACCGTTTTGTGATTAAGCTGTGCGTGATTTTGAGCGCATTAACCGTTTTGCGATTGATCTGTGCGTGATTTTAAGCTCTTTCATCGTTTTATGATTGAGTTGTGCGTGATTTTGAGCGCATTAACCGTTTTGCGATTGATCTGTGCGTGATTTTAAGCTCTTTCATCGTTTTATGATTGAGTTGTGCGTGATTTTAAGCTCATCCACCGTTTTGTGATTGACCTGTGCGTGATCTTAAGCGCTTTCACCGTTTTATGATTGAGTTGTGCGTGATTTTGGGCGCATTAACCGTTTTACGATTGATCTGTGCGTGATTTTCAGCTCTTTCATCGTTTTACGATTTATCTGTGCGTGATTTTCAGCTCTTTCATCGTTTTACGATTTATCTGTGCGTGATTTTCAGCTCTTTCATCGTTTTACGATTGAGTTGTGCGTGATTTTAAGCTCATCCACCGTTTTGAGATTGATCTGTGCGTGATCTTCAGCGCTTTCTCCGTTTTATGATTGAATTGTGCGTGATTTTGAGCGCACTAACCGTTTTGCGATTGATCTGTGCGTGATTTTAAGCTCTTTCATCGTTTTATGATTGAGTTGTGCGTGATTTTAAGCTCATCCACCGTTTTGTGATTGATCTGTGCGTGATCTTAAGCGCTTTCTCCGTTTTATGATTGAATTGTGCGTGATTTTGAGCGCATTAACCGTTTTACGATTCACCTGTGCGTGATTTTAAGCTCTTTCATCGTTTTACGATTTATCTGTGCGTGATTTTGAGCACATTAACCGTTTTACGATTGATGTGTGCGTGATTTTAAGCTCTTTCATCGTTTTATGATTGAGTTGTGCGTGATTTTAAGCTCATCCACCGTTTTGTGATTGACCTGTGCGTGATCTTAAGCGCTTTCATCGTTTTACGGTTTATCTGTGCGTGATTTTCAGCTCTTTCATCGTTTTACGATTGATCTGTGCGCGATTTTAAGCGCATCCACCGTTTTATGATTGAGATGTGCGTGATTTTGAGCGCATTAACCGTTTTAAGATTGATCTGTGCGTGATTTTAAGCTCATCCACCGTTTTGTGATTGACCTGTGCGTGATTTTAAGCGCTTTCACCGCTTTACGATTGATCTGTGCGTGATTTTAAGCTCTTTCATCGTTTTACGATTTATCTGTGCGTGATTTTGAGCGCATGAACCGTTTTACGATTGATGTGTGCGTGATTTTAAGCTCTTTCGTCGTTTTATGATTGAGTTGTGCGTGATTTTGAGCTCATCCACCGTTTTGTGATTGACCTGTGCGTGATCTTAAGCGCTTTCATCGTTTTACGATTTATCTGTGCGTGAATTTCAGCTCTTTCATCGAATTACGATTGATCTGTGCGTGATTTTAAGCGCATCCACCGATTTGTGATTGAGCTGTGCGTGATCTTAAGCGCTTTCACCGTTTCATGATTGAGCTGTGCGTGATTTTGAGCGCATTGACCGTTTTACGATTTATCAGTGCGTGATTTTCAGCTCTTTCATCGTTTTACGATTGATCTGTGCGTGATTTTAAGCGCATCCACCGTTTTATGATTGAGCTGTGCGTGATTTTGAGCGCATTAACCGTTTTACGATTGATCTGTGCGTGATTTTAAGCTCCTCCACCGATTTGTGATTGAGCTGTGCGTGATCTTAAGCGCTTTCACCGTTTCATGATTGAGCTGTGCGTGATTTTGAGCGCATTGACCGTTTTACGATTTATCAGTGCGTGATTTTCAGCTCTTTCATCGTTTTACGATTGATCTGTGCGTGATTTTAAGCGCATCCACCGTTTTATGATTGAGCTGTGCGTGATTTTGAGCGCATTAACCGTTTTACGATTGATCTGTGCGTGATTTTAAGCTCTTTCATAGTTTTATGATTGAGTTGTGCGTGATTTTAAGCTCATCCACCGTTTTGTGATTGATCTGTGCGTGATCTTAAGCGCTTTCACCGTTTTATGATTGAGTTGTGCATGATTTTGAGCGCATTAACCGTATTACGATTGATCTGTGCGTGATTTTAAGCTCTTTTATCGTTTTACGATTGATGTGTGCGTGATTTTAAGCTCTTTCATCGTTTTATGATTGATGTGTGCGTGATTTTAAGCTCTTTCATCGTTTTATGATTGAGTTGTGCGTGATTTTAAGCTCATCCACCGTTTTGAGATTGACCTGTGCGTGATCTTAAGCGCTTTCACCGTTTTATGATTGAGCTGTGCGTGATTTTGAGCGCATTAACCGTTTTACGATTGATGTGTGCGTGATTTTAAGCTCTTTCATCGTTTTATGATTGAGTTGTGCGTGATTTTAAGCTCATCCACCGTTTTGTGATTGATCTGTGCGTAATCTTAAGCGCTTTCACCGTTTTATGATTGAGTTGTGCGTGATTTTGAGCGCATTAACCGTATTACGATTGATCTGTGCGTGATTTTAAGCTCTTTTATCGTTTTACGATTGATGTGTGCGTGATTTTAAGCTCTTTCATCGTTTTATGATTGATGTGTGCGTGATTTTAAGCTCTTTCATCGTTTTATGATTGAGTTGTGCGTGATTTTAAGCTCATCCACCGTTTTGTGATTGACCTGTGCGTGATCTTAAGCGCTTTCATCGATTTACGATTTATCTGTGCGTGATTTTCAGCTCTTTCATCGTTTTACGATTGATCTGTGCGTGATTTTAAGCGCATTCACCGTTTTATGATTGAGCTGTGCGTGATTTTGGGCGCATTAACCGTTTTACGATTGATCTGTGCGTGATTTTAAGCTCTTTCATCGTTTTACGATTTATCTGTGCGTGATTTTCAGCTCTTTCATAGTTTTACGATTGATCTGTGCGTGATTTTAAGCGCATCCACCGTTTTATGATTGAGCTGTGCGTGATTTTGAGCGCATTAACCGTTTTACGATTGATGTGTGCGTGATTTTAAGCTCTTTTATAGTTTTATGATTGAGTTGTGCGTGATTTTAAGCTCATCCACCGTTTTGTGATTGATCTGTGCGTGATCTTAAGCGCTTTCACCGTTTTATGATTGAGTTGTGCGTGATTTTGAGCACATTAACCGTTTTACGATTGATGTGTGCGTGATTTTAAGCTCTTTCATCGTTTTACGATTTATCTGTGCGTGATTTTGAGCGCATTAACCGTTTTACGATTGATGTGTGCGTGATTTTAAGCTCTTTCATCGTTTTATGATTGAGCTGTGCGTGATTTTAAGCTCATCCACCGTTTTGTGATTGACCTTTGCGTGATCTTAAGCGATTTCACCGTTTTATGATTGAGCTGTGCGTGATTTTGAGCGCATTAACCGTTTTACGATTGATCTGTGCGTGATTTTAAGCGCGTCCACCGTTTTATGATTGAGCTGTGCGTGATTTTGAGCGCATTAACCGTTTTACGATTGATCGGTGCGTGATTTTAAGCTCTTTCATCGTTTTATGATTGAGTTGTGCGTGATTTTAAGCTCATCCACCGTTTTGTGATTGATCTGTGCGTGATCTTAAGCGCTTTCACCGTTTTATGATTGAGTTGTGCGTGATGTTAAGCGCATTAATCGTTTTACGATTTATCTGTGCGTGATTTTCAGCTCTTTCATCTTCTTACGATTGAGATGTGCGTCATTTTAGGCACATTAACTATGTTATGATTGATCTGTGCGGGATTTTAAACGATTTCACCGTTTTATGATTGATCTGTGAGTGATTGTAAGCGCATTAACCGTTTTATGATTGAGCTGTGCGTGATTTTGAGCGCATTAATCGTTTTACGATTGATCTGTGCGTGATTCTAAGCGCATCCACCGTTTTATGATTGAGTTGTGCGTGATTTTTAACGCTTTCACCGTTTTGTGATTTAGCTGTGCGTGATCTTAAGCACTTTCACCGTTTTGTGATTGAGCTGTGCGTGATCTTAAGCGCTTTCACCGTTTTATGATTGAACTGTGCGTAGTCTTCAGCGCGTTAACCGTTTTACAATTGATCTGTGCGTGATTTCAATCGCTTCAACCATTTTATGATTGAGCTGTGCGTGTTTTAAAGCGCTTTCACCGTTTTATGATTGATTTCTGGGTGATTAAAGCAATGCCACTGTTTTATGATTGAGCTGTGCTTGACTTTAAGCCCAGTCACCGTTTCATGATTGAGCTGTGCGGAATTTTAAGCTATTTCACCTCTTCATGGTTGATCTGTGCGCGATTTTGAACGCATTGCCCGCTTTGTGATTGAACTTCGCGTGATTTTGAGCGCATTAACCGTTTTACGATTGATCTGTGAGTGATTTTAAACTCTTTCATCGCGTGATTTTTAACGCCTCCACCGTTTTATGATTGAGTTGTGCGTGATTTTGAGCGTTTTCTCCGTTTTATGATTGATCGGTGCGTGATTTTAGGCACATTAACCATTTTATGATTGATCTGATCGTGATTTTGAGCGCATTAACCTTTTTATGATTGAGCTGTGCGTGATCTTGAACGTTTACATCGTTTTATGATTGATCTGTGCGTGATTTTAGGCACATTAACTATTTTATGATTGATCGGTGCGTGATTTTAGGCACATTAACCATTTTACGATTGATCTGATAGTGATTTTGAGCGCATTAACCTTTTTATGATTGAGCTGTGCGTGATCTTGAGCGCGATAACCGTTTTATGATTGAGCTGCGCGTGATCTAAAGCGCATTAGTCGTTTTACAATTGATCTGTGCGTGATTTTAAACGCTTTCACCGTTTTATGATTGATCTGTGCGTGATTTTGAGCTCATTAACCGTTTTGTGAGTGAACTGTGCGTGATTTTTAGCACTGCCACCGTTTTATGATTCAGCTGTGCGTGATTTTAAACGCTTTCACTATTTTATCATTGATCTGTGCGTGATTTTGAGCGCTTCCACTGTTTTACGATTGATCTGTGCGTTATTTTGAGTGCATTGACCGCTTTATGATTGATCTGTGCGTGATTTTGAACGCATTTACTCTTTTATGATTGAGTTGTGCGTGATTTTCGGCACATTGACCATTTTGTGATTGAGCTGTGCTTGATTTTAAGCGCATTTACCGTTTGTGTTTCAATCTGTGCGTATTTGAAGCGTGTTTTTTTTACCATTTTATACTTCGGCTAAATGTTTATAGCACATTGTTTATCGTTTTATACTTGAATTGCACTTTTTTAAAGTATACTCTTTACCGTTTTGTGATTGATTTGTATATTTGTTCTAAAAATATCTAGTATGACTTTAAAATATATAATTTTTCAAATTAAGTCTTCCAGAAAATTGCATTTTTTGTTCATGGTTGCATATAGATCTTTATATACTTGAAATTCAATATATTATTGTCGTAATGAAAGTTGGTTTTCTCCTAATATGTCCCATGTCATTTCATTTACAAACGATAATCCTTGTTATAAATTTAAAATTATTAATCAGTACTCGGTAAAATATTATCCAGTAAATTCTCATAAATTTCATGAAATTTCATAAAATTTCATAAATTTCTTGAAAATTTCATTGCCATAATGTCTTACTTTAGGAAATCAGTCAACACCCAATATTAGAAGTTGGTAAACACAACGTGTTTTTAAAATCACATTTGGATTTGTAGTATATATAAATGTCAAAAACGTGTCTATGACATTAAAGTGGCTTACATTGGTTTATAATTATTAAATAAACGATTGGTGTCATTGAAAAATAATACTTTGATAAAATTTGTCGAAAAAAGTAATTTTTTAAGCTTTAAATACATTTGACCTTGAAAAATGTCATGAAGGAATGTTTCAAGGTCATTGGTATGTATGGGCGAAATATCCGTCTGGATAGCATCTACAACATATTTGACAATGAAAACTATCGGACGAGTAGTTTTCGAGATATCCCAAAAAACATGTTTTTTAAGAGAAGGGGAGGGGTGGGGGGAAAATGAAGGTCATATTTAGATTCCTAAGGTCAACTTATAGGGGGGTCACCCGAAGACCCCAAGTCGATATTTCCAACCATCTGGCTTCTAGAGCCAAAATAAAGATTTACCACCCCCGCAATACCCCCCTGTAACGCGTGACCCCATGAATTCCGAAATTAGTGACTATCACCATTGAATTTGTCGTGCCCCAATTAGCTTAAAATGCAATGTCTTATAAGGACCGGCTTCCGCACGGTTCGAGACCTTCCCTGTTAGAGTGTTTTCCTTTGAGCTGTGCTCAAGGAAAAAGTCAAGGGACAGTTCTCTAAAAGTGTTAATAAAACGAGTGAAAATTGTGTCATTTTCTCCCCATTTGGATTTTCTGGGAATATTTTCTGTGGATTTGCTGCATTGGATCATCAATCTAGCAGTTCTTTTCCCTCTGGGAACTCATAATAAGGCATCGTGGGAATTTAGTGGGGCGCTGATACGATTTGCCCCCACTTCCCAGGTATTTTTCTTAAATCTTCAGAATATAGAGCACCTTTTTGGCGCTTTCTGAATTTTTTTTTCTTGGTGGTGATTTGCTGTGTTGCTGTGGTGTGCTTGTACGAGCCATTAATCTGCACCAGCTAATCCCAGGTCCCGTTGCCTGGTTTGTGGAGTGGACTCATTCGATCACTCTGGATGCTCATACACATACATCTGGATAGTACTGTGGAGCATCGGCTGATTCATCGCACTGATTTCTGGACTCCTCACTCACACGTACATTTCTACTATTGCTCTGCATTGCTTTATTGTTCGACGTGCGATATCAATTTTTTCCTTTGGGGTTGATAAGTGCCAAAATATTGTGCACCGTGACTTGCTCAACCTATATTTTGGTGGCCTGAAAAATATATATTATTATGCCTGCTGATAATTGTGGACTGTGTGCATCTGCAATTGATCGTCGACATGGCCATGGAGTCACCTGTGCCGGACCTTGTGGGCGTCGTTACCACGTCCGATGCACTGATCCTCCGCTTGAACAGCGCTCTGTTAATGAGGTGGTTTTTGGATCCTCGGTATGGCATTGTAGGCTTTGCATGGAGAATAGTCACGGTAGCTCTTTGGGGGCACGCAGTGGTGCAGGGGGCAATTCTCTTGTTGAGTCAGGGACCACCGATATAACCATCAATGCTCTTCTTGCTCGCCTGTGCAAAGTTGAGAGTCTCTGCGAGGCTCTTGTTGAGGAGAATGGGCGTCTTCGACAACAAATGTCTGAGTGTCTTGGCCTGAAGACCAAAATCCGTGCAATTGAATTTCGGTTGGACACGGTTGGATCCTGGTCAATGATGACACCAGGGCCGGCTCCTAATCGCAATCGGTTTGTTGATGACAGGCTTGAGTCGACGCTGTTGAATGACCGGGGGCCTCTTGGTGGAAACCATTGTGATTCTGTGGAACGTATTATTGTTCCTCCTGGACCTAAATTGCCTTTTGTTGCGCCTGGCGACCTAAACTCCGCGGGTGCGGGTTTACCTCCCTTGAGTATTGTGCCTGCCCTGACGAAGCATGGTGTCGGTAATGCTGAGCTTGAGCGGATTGGAGGTGACGTGTCTAATACTCGGACTGGTCGAGCGGGGCACCTTTTGGCTGATGGTGTCCTCCACAACAGGGACCTGATCGTGAGAGGGTTGTGGTGGGTCAGGCTAAATACACTAATGGATTGCCTACTTCCCAGAGATTTCGCTGGCTTTTTTTGGCGCGGCTTTCACGTAGGGTTACGGAAGATCAACTGAGCCTGGCTCTGTCGGAACGGCTATCTTCGAAAAGACGACCAAAATGTCTTTGCGTGACGAAGAATGCACCTGATTCCAGGAAAAGCGCCTCTTTTCGTGTCGCGCTCACGGATGTAGAGTTTGATGAAGCCATTAGCCCGTTATTCTGGGAGGAGGGGATTTTGGTCAAACCCTTCCTTTTTCGCCCGGGGCGAAAGAAGCCTGGTGCCGCTGCGGAGCCCTTGCCCTCTGCCCGTAACGCCGACGATACCTCATCCGATCCTGTCGCCTGATCTCTTACTCACTGGACTTCAACATTTGGAAAATCAAGTGAATTCGTCTCCGAACCTGTACTCTGGATCATCCCTTTCTAGTTTTCTTAATAGTAGTCTTTCATCTAATAATTTGCTTAATATAAATTTTAATGATCTTTCCATGGTTTCTCAGGCTAATCCGGATGATGTAACTGATATAAGTTCAAATTTTCTTCCTATTTGTCAGAAAAAACTCTCATGTGACTCTCGTTTCTCTTGCATTTTTGCTCACATTAATGCACGAAGCGTTAGGCGGCACATAGATGAGATCCGTGCTCTTTTGCATGGTACTTCGATATCGGTGCTATGCGTCTCCGAGACTTGGCTGGACTCCTCTGACTCCATGGAGTCGGTTGGTGCTCGAGATTTTCGGTTCTTTAGGTGTGATAGGTCTGAGCGGAGGAGGGGGGGTGGTGTTGGTATTTATGTCCGCAGTTGCCTTGATTCTTCTCTGCTCTGCTCTGGTGCTTTTGGCAAGCTGGAGTATGTTGGTGTACGTGCGACATCTGGTGGCATAACCGTCAATGTATTCTCTTGCTATAATCCTCCTCCTGTGACAAATCTTTTAGATTTTGAAAACCTCCTGGATTTGGTTACTTCTTTTAATAATTTTATAATCTTAGGTGACTTTAATGTCAATATCAATGTCATAACCTCTCTATCAAAAAAGTTTTTATCCCTTTTATCTGCACACTCTCTCTTTCATGTGCCATTTAATCCCACACGTATGGGGTCTTTATTAGATTTAATAATTTTATCATCATGTGATTCACAAAGAATATTTAAGTACGATCAGGCTGCTCTTCCTGGTATCTCAGACCATGACCTGATATGTGCTTCGTACAGTTTGCGTCTCCCTAAGCCTTCTAAAACTTACAAAATTACAGCGGACATTAAAAATTGTAATGGTTCTGCTGCTCGAGCTGCGGCTTCAGAGGTTGGTTGGGGGGATGTCCTGCTTGCGACTACAGCCACAGAGAGGGTGGAGGGCTTCTCTACTTTAGTTAATGATTTGTTTGAGAGAGTTGTACCAAAGAAGCGCTCACTCGTCCCTCCCCTATCGACTCCCTGGATCGATGATAGCATAGTGTCGTCTATAAAGCGCAGAGACGTTGCATATAAAAAATGGAAACGATCTGGCCGTTCAGCTGATGAACTTTCATTCAAGAAGCTTCGTAATGAGACTCGTAATCTTATTAAATCTCGTAAAAAACGTCATTTTGACAAGTGCTTGGATCCTAAGCTTCCATCAAGAACTCTTTGGTGCAATATTAAAAAGCTTGGTCTGCGACCGTCTGTGTCATCAAGTGAAAGCAATTCAATCTCAGCTCAAGAGTTGTGTGTATTCTTTTCTTCCTATACGTCTGATCTGTTGATTTCTCCTTCTTTGCCCCCCGCGCCCTGGGAGGGTTTTAGCTTCAACTGTGTTTCGCAGGATAACGTAGTTTTTAGCTATCTCACGTGTCAAGTCGAATGCTATGGGGTGTGATGGCGTCTCTCTTCAATTCATCAAAATTCTTCTCCCGGTAATCCTTCCAGTGCTCACTGATATCTTCAATCATATAATCACAACTTCAAATTATCCTGATTCTTGGAAACGGGCTCTTGTAGTTCCGATTCCCAAAATTTCTAATCCTAAATCTCCCTCTGATTTTAGGCCTATTAGCCTTCTTCCTGTTCTATCAAAGGCCTTTGAGTTTCTTCTTCACGAGCAGATATCACAATATTTAGAGGACAACAGGCTCCTCTGTGACTTTCAGTCAGGCTTTCGAAAGGGCCACAGCACTACGACGGCTCTCCTGAGAGTCAACCATGACATTGCGTCTTCAATGGATCGAGGTCGCTTCGTAATTCTTGTCCTGCTGGACTTTACTAAGGCCTTTGATAGCCTTCCTCACAATCTCCTATGTTATAAATTATGTTCCCTTTTTAAATTTTCATCCTCAGCAGTTGCTCTTATACAATCCTACTTCACTGGAAGGTCACTAATCGTGAAGTATTGTGAGAATATTTCGCCCCCTTCTCTTTTAAATAAGGGCATTGGACAAGGTTCAATTCTAGGCCCATTGCTTTTTTCTCTCTTCATTAATGATTTACCCTCAGTATTGAAAAATTGCTCCTTTCATCTTTATGCTGATGACCTTCAAATCTATGTTGAGGGTGATCCTTCTGATCCTCCTCAAGCTTTTCACCTAATGAACGGTAATCTTTCTAAAATTGAGCGCTGGGCGTTATCAAACGGATTAATTCTGAATCCTAAAAAGTCACAAGCTATTGTGATTTCTAAAAAAGGAGTTACCATTGATTCCTGTCCATTGCACCTTTACGGTGAAACTATCCCTTTTTCTGATCAGGTCAAAAACCTAGGTATAATCTTCAATACAACTCTCTCTTGGTCTGATCAAGCCACTTCTATTTGCCGAAAGGTCAATTATTCCCTGTATACCCTTAGACGCTTCCGGGACATTACGCCCTATGACACTCGTTTGATCCTCGCGCGAGCGCTTCTTCTTCCTTTTTTTAATTATGGAGCAGAGCTATTTTTTGCGGCGGATAGTGACACAATTCGTCGTCTGACGGTCTCCTTCAATGATTGTGTCAGGTATATTTGCGGCATAAGTCGCCGGGATCACATCACTCCATATAGAAACGTTTTCATTGGTTGTGATCTAAGATCCCTTTTGAAGATGAGAGCTGTTCTATTCCTGTTTCACCTATTGATTTCCGGATGTCCTGAGTACCTGTCGAGTCTTCTGGTTAGGGGGGGTTCGGCCAGGGTTCGGGGACTCTTGGTGCCTAGAGTGCGCAGTGACTGCCTTTATAAAACTTTGTTTGTTAAAGGCGTTACTGCTTACAATAGCATACCGAATGATAAGCGCACTTCTGCTGCAACCATTCGCCAATTTTTTCAAATAGAGGCCTGAGAAGCTTGGGATGTGGAAAATCTTTTTTTTTCTCTTCTTTTCTCTCTTTATTTCTCCTTATTTTCATTTTTATCCTTTTTTATTTTAGTTTTTTTATTATTATCTTTTTTTTCTTTCACAATTGTAAAAGGGATGATCCTATTATTGTGAATAAATACATTATTATTATTATTATTATTATTATTATGCAATCGGGCTGAAATTTTAGTGTGTTGTAGCCGTTGATTATACCTATCTAACAAAAAAAAACCTTAAGTCGATCCATAACCCCTGACCCGAGCTATAAGGGATCAAAGTTCGAACATTGACCGGCCTCTATCTCCGGTTCTAATTAACATAGCGACCTAAATTTTACCTTTTTGGTTTCGTCTCGATGAGCACTTTCAGATGGAAGTTCAAAAGGTCACCACAGGTGGCGCTGTGATAGCGTCAAAATTTATCGAAATTCAAAGTCACTTTTCTCAAAAACGGCATTGTACAAGTTAATGAAATTTTAGTATGTTGTAGCCCAGTCTAGGACGTTTCCAAAATGGTGCGTATGTGCGCTGTGGTTTCAATAGAACCGGAGATATGAGGGGTCAAAGTTCACGAAATTCAAAAAATCATATTTCCGGTTCTATGTGACCGATTTTGATGAATGAGGGCTTAAACGAAAGATCCCACCAAATTCTACAACTTTCTAAAATATTTGAACTTCGTGGGACCAACACCAGGGGCGCCACAGTCGAAAAACCAATTTCAATATCACATAACCTCAATTATCTCGACTGTCGCTGAACCGATTTTGATGATTACTTCGACGTAATTGTAGAGGACATTTGTCTCTACATTTCGTCCATACATCATTTTCCGCCCAGACTACGCTATCACTCCGATTTTGTCGTTTAAGTGTGAAAAAATTGATTTTTCCCATAAAAACGCTTTGAAATCACTCAGATGCCAATTTGACTGCCTCTACTCCACCAAGACACTTAAAATAAGGTTTTAAATGAAAAGTCCCACAAAAGACAACAATTCTTTGATATAGTTGAAGTTCAACAAATGAACACTTGGATGAAAAAAAAAGTTAAGAAACAAAAAACCTCGCTTATCTTGACTTCTGAGTAATCGATGAGTTCAAGTTTTACGGCAAAATTATAGAGAACATTCTGGTCTACATTTCACCCATATATCACTTTTGTGCCAGTTCATGCAAATCCTTCATATTTTGATTTAAATACAAAATTTGTATAATTTCACGAATTTGATTCAAGATAACTGAATGGCGACTCACAATTTCAGCTCTAAATCGAATTTGCATGCACTCCGAGTTAGCTAACGTTAAGAATCTCACCTACATAAGCCGGTTAGGATTATCTGTCCTTTTTCATTTATGTTTGGCTTGATCTACAGTTTTCTTACTAGATTCCTCTGCTTCACTCCTCTGGATTTCGTACAACTTTTTAGATGCTGTGACATAATTCATTTAAAATTTCTTCAGTATTAGATTTTGTGTAAATTTTCCCAAATCTTTTCAAGTTCCTCTTTTATGGGGCTATGATCGCAGTGATTTCTCAAATCAGGAAAAACAGTTCATGTCAAAAATAATTTTCAGTCTTGAAGGGTTCATTCAAGAAGGTGCTTTTTGCTTCATGGGACACTTATGTACGATGGCCAAATATACCTTTTTGTATGGTTTATTTTTTGGCCTTAGCATAGTAGTGAATGACTTTTGAACCTTTGACACAGTTACCGATTGACTTTTGCGAATGGAAAATACAAATTTTGCTATAGCCAAGAAACAACAATGCAAAACATTTTACTATCTACATAGATTTACTCGAAATTTTGTTCTGTGATCAGCTATGCTCCTTAACTTTTCCACGAAAGAGAAAATAATCCGTGTGATCCTCACATCATGCTCATATCTATCCCCATGGATTACGAATAAGCGTCCCAATTATCATAAATTTGGTATCAATAGTTGCGTTTAGTTTTCCCAATGGGATGATCTGCTGCAAGAAAATACTTGTACATTTCTATAAATTCACTATTACTTTCATATCAGTTGAGAACAAGTCAGACATTTTGATGGTTAAGGAGATTTATCTGCCGTAAAGGGAAACTCCGAATAATTATTTAAATCAGTAAGTAAGCCTTATAGAAGAGTATGACGCCACACGTATGGAGATGTATGATGTCATGTTTCTGATTGCATAACATTTGTAATATACGTTCCAATGGCCCCCCGCCCTCCCCGCCCCCTATCGCCCTCCCTTTCACAGAAAATTATGACGTCACATTTAACTTTTGCATTTAAATTTACAGATTACACTGATTTTTTAACATTATTTTCCCTCTTGACTTGATTTTTTTTTGCAAATTTTCAATCGCGTTTGAATGATTTAGTTGAAACTCAATCACATTACACAGATTCCAAACTGTATGGGAAAGATCCCAACTGACCAGGTGTTAACAGTTGGTAACCAGCTGTTAACAGAGTTGTTAGGTTGCCTAACAAATTCATCTGACTTTTTGTTCCAAAATGAGACACTTTTCCGTTCATGGTGGACACTAGTGGAACTGTGGAGAATTACCTATAAATATATTGTGGTGTTATAAATCTGTCAGGGACTGTGTGTTTCTTGGGCTTCCTTCTACCGTTTGTGATATTCACGTACCTGTGGTAAACAATAATTTCTCTGTGATAGGATTCTGTGATATCTAATACCCTCTTCTTCCTGCCCAGTTTACCTGGAAATATATATTCCTTTATTAAATATCTTCAACAGTGATCCGGAACGTAGGCGGCTGGATTTTCCAGAAGACGTTTCCTCGATGACCGCCAAATGCCCTTCTCCAAATCCACTGAGGCAGTGAAACACAATTATCACCTTCACCAATTATTTATTTCCACCAATTTCTCCACTACTAGACTGAACACAGTTTAACTCTACGTCACTGTCGTTTTTCTGTATTTTTAATTTAATATTTTTATAAAAAATTCACTAAATAAACTAATAACTTTTTCTCCTCACGTCTCTTCGATTTTCAAGTCTCTTACGTAATGCCCATACTCGTTCCCGCTTATTCCCCTACTTTCTTTCCAGCTGATCTCATTCACCACTTTTTCCTCTTTCTCTCTCCCTCCATGCATGTTCAAAATCCAACCGTCTTTTGTCTCTGTTAACACCAGTGTTACTTCTGTGTTAACTAGAGTTTTTCAAAATCGTTTTTTACTTTTTTAAATAATAAAACATTTTTTTAATTAAATTACATTTTATTTCATATAAAAAAAATAAAGAAAATCACAATATCTTAAAAATACCGAATGAGGCAGGAATTGTTGCACTTATTCTCAAGCTGTCTGGTGCTGTCTTGTCTCTTGCCTCCTTGCCTCTTATCTCTTGCCTTTGGGATGATCTGTCGGAATTTTCTCCGTGCTAGACTTTCCCAAATCCGCTTTCAGGCCCACAGGTTCATGTGATTCATCCTCAGGATCATGTAAGAAAAAATAAAAAAAAATGATAAGTCTAATTTTTGGTTTTAAGCAGAAATGTCGGAACGGAAGTTGAAGATCCTGAAGAAAGTATGCCAATAAGTGATGTAAAAAACACATTTTAGGAATTTGAGCAGATCTCTGGCCACAATGACGATCAACAAAGTATAAAAATTCCGAAGTCCGCGTACTCGTGTAACTTCTGGAAAATTGTCTATTTTTTGGAAGAAATTTCCAGCCGAAGGTGGAAAATCGTAAAAAATATTATTCCAAAGAGGGTTGTGGATTAGACATCCAATTTATTCTAGTCGATTTTTGGTCAGCGTGATAAGAACAAATGTGCAACTTCCGGAATGCGGACACTTGCATGATTTCTTGAAAATTTTCTCGTTTTGGATAGAAATTTTTAGCCGGAAGTGGAAAGTCGTGGAAAGGGTATACCAGTGAAGAACTTGGATGGGAAATCCAAGTGATTTAGGATGAATTTTTGCAAGCAGAATGCGAAAAATATATCAAAATTAACAAGCTCGCGCATTCACACAATTCCTGGAAAATTTTCTATTTTCGAGTGGAATTCTCTGACCGGAAGTGGAAAAATAGGTAGAAGGTACATCAGTGAGGGCTATTTATGATGCATCTAAAGGATTCTGGTCAATTTCAGGTCAGCAAGACGGAAAAACACGTTAAAATCTGGGAGGTTGCATTATTTGTGGAAAATTTTCTATTTTTGGATAGAAATCTCTGGCCGGAAGTGGAAAATCGTGTAGAGGGTATATCAGTGAGGAGAATGGAAAAGAATTCTGGCCAATTAGGGGCAAGCAGGACGTGAAAAACACGTTAAAATCTGGGAGGTCGCGCACTTGCATAATTTGTGGGAAATTTTCTATTTTTGGGCGAAAATATCTCGCCGGAAGTGGAAAATCGGTTTGGAAGTTCATCAGTGAGGGCTACGAATGCGATATTTAAGGGATTCTGGCCGATCTCAGACCAGCAGGACGTGGAAAATCGGAAAATCTTAAAAAACAAGAATCTACGCAATTTCAGGCACTTCAGAGAGTATTTCTTGAGGAAAATAAAGAAAAAACTTGCACACTGATTTAAACTTACCTTTCAGAAGAAAAGTTTTCCACTAAGATACCGCAAAAAACTAAATTTTATACATTTTCCGCGGTGGAAAATGTCCAGATGTCATCCTGAACAAGACGCGTTTTAGTTACGAAATTCGCCGTTACGCTACTCGTGTGCTGTACCTTAAAAACTTGCCAGCGTTGGTAACAATTTTAGGCCAACTCAATGCTACTTTCCACTGGCCCAAAACTGTTACCAGCGCTGTTAACATTCTGGTACCCAGAGCTGTTGGTTGTTAACTTTGGTCAGTTGGGATCTGGAAACCCATTGATGCATGTGAAGAATGTGCTTCAAAAACAAGGAACTGCCCCTTATGTCGAGAACCATACGTTGAGACTACAAAAATATACTTTTCGTAATAGAGAGAGAATTGAATGCAAAGCTAATATCTTAATGAGTTGTCAATACATATGAAAATCAGCCATGATTAAGAGGAAATAAAATTGTTTAAAAAGAAGAAAATGCGTTTTCTGCAAGAGTCAGGAAAGCAAAGTTAATTTTATAACAGAGTCGAGAAGAATAATTTTATACACAGGTAAGAGGTAAAGTCAAAAAGGGGAAAAATAGAAAAATTGATGTCTTACAAATTATTGACTTACCTGCTATAAATGGAATTTCATGAAAAATGCGACAATAGTTTATCGATGATTTAAATGCATTATTGGTTGAGAAATAAGAATTTTTCAGTCTTAGTACTCCTAAATTTACTTCGGTATACCTCTGAAAATATTTTTTTTTCACGGCATATTGATTACTGGTTTTTACACAATCTTCAAGTTGAAGGATTAGCATTCATATTGGCATCATCTTTTTCATCTTGTCTTCCAGCAATTTTCTTAAAGTTGGTCCGTTTTCACAGAAGACGACCATGTCTTTTTGGTTAAATTCTACAGCAGCTATTCCACCCAGTAGCTTACGGCACATAACTCAACATTCGGTGAAAAGATCTCTGGAGAAAAACCGATCGCGATAAATGTTGTTTTTCTTCCTCCTTTTCAGCAACACTTCTACTTGACGTTAAATCTCTGCCAAAAATAAAAGTTTTTAAGTTGATAAAATTCTTATAAAACGGTATTACTCTGAGATTTCAAAGATCTTTTGATCACATCAACGAAATTTCCCAAGATAAATGCAAAGTGTGCAAAATCTTTGTTTCATATCCGATAAAACTTGTTTGGACATGTCACTCTGCTGCATATACACCTTTTTTTAATATCTCAGAGGAAAGTCTAGGAAAATGGCATGTAAAGCATTTTTCTAAAGAGCAGGTGGAACGATTACAAAAATTGAACTTAAATCGAGTTTGCTCCGATATGTGTTTTTCATAGTTCTTCTAGGTAATCTTGGTACCCGCTCCTTATACCAGGATGATTTTTTTTCCAAAAATTTAAGTGGATAGAGTTCAAAGATGATTTGTAGTGATAGTGAGTGCAAAGATAAATCCCCATGATCAATGAAAACTCAAAAGATACCCCAAAAAAGCTAGGCAAGCAATTGTGAGGAGGCGTCGACCTCGAGGGAGACCTAGGACAAGGTGGCTGAGTCAAATTCAGAATCTTGCCTTGGAGCGCATTGGGATTGAATCTGAACTTATTCCTGAAGTGGTGGAGGATCAACAAGTGTAGGTTGCTAAACTGGATGTTATGGGAACGCGACCCTAATAGGGATAAGCGGTTGAAAATGTTGATTATGAATGAAAACTCAGGTCTGTGACTTTCTTTTAGTGAGTATCTCTTAAAAATTCTCTTTTGGTGTTCGTTGACTAAGACCTTCATACAAAGTAGTCTTTTCTTAAAGAAGACGCATTCAGTTTTAATTTTCTAAGATTTCTCACAAAAAGGTTATCAAAATGATAAAAAATAGTCCATGAAAAAGGCATGAAGTGATTCAGTATCACAAGCGGCCGAGTTACAGAAGACCATGCATCTCTTAAGTAACTGGCCCATATTCACTATTTCATTTGAAGAAAAAACATTTTTACAGTGGAGGGTACAAAAAATTCACTTTTTCATACGTTTTTCCATAGAGACAATAAACTTTTGGGGAACTTTTTCCTAAAAAAACAACTGACTTATCATTCTGATATACTTCGAGGTTTTGCATTCTATCTGAAACACATTTAATTTGTTTGAGTCAACGTGTAAAATCTGCAAAATATTAACAGAGTAAAAGAGAAATAGCTTCAATTTTTATCTGAAGAGTATGCTAAGATTTTATTCAAAAGCAAAGATCTTCATCTTCTATTTTATATGAGAAAGTCTCTCAGAAATGCATATCAATCTAGCAACGAGTTATCATTAAAAAGGCGTGAGATGATTCAACATCGCAGATAATTGAATTTTAAGAGACTATGCATTACCCTGATAGCATGTTTCCCAAATAAAATCGATTCATATCTCAGAACAAAACATTTACGATTGCCTAAAGTATTTTCCAAACGGTGTGGCGGGTACACAGAAATTTCTAAACCACAACTCAAATAAAGTTTTCGATGTTCTTCAGTGCAAGGTGTAAAAGGTGTAAATAAAATTTTAATAACAATAATACTAGGACACATTTTTGCCCGAGAATTAAAGAGGACATAGTTCCGTGGTGATGTAGTGAGTGCAATCCAAATTTCCATATTCAGTCTAAAGCAAAAATCTGTGACATTCTTTTATTAAACATCCTCTTGAAGCTTTTCTTTCGATCCATTCACATAGGGAATATACTAAAAATACGATCATTTAATAAAAAGAAGAGGATTTCACACTTTTCTACTTTCAAGAAGAGTCTAGCAGGGATAAACATAATTTGGGAAAAGTTATCAGTGAAAAACATGTAAAATGTTTCAGTATCGCACATAACTAAATCTTAGGGGTACATTCATCAGCTCCACATTAATCAGTGACAAACTCACCCCATTCTATATAATTAAAAAAAATATATATATGAAAAACATCTTCAGATTTGTTATTTTGTTGCTGTATAGAATTTCCATTCTATAAGACCTATTAACAATAAGAGACAAAAGACGGTTGGATTTTGAACATGCATGGAGGGAGAGAGAAAGAGGAAAAAGTGGTGAATAGTATCAGCTGGAAAGAAAGTGGGGGAATGAGCGGGGGCTTGTCAGGGCATTACGTAAGAGACTTGATTTTTGCAAAGAGACGTGAGGAGAAAAGTGTATAAGTTTATTTAGTGAATTTCTTATAAAAATATTAACTTTAAAGTACAGAAAAACGACAGTGACGTAGAGTTAAACTGTGTTCAGTCTAGTAGTGGAGAATACTTGTAAATAAAATAATTGGTGAAGGTGAAAAGTGTGTTTCACTGCCTCAGTGGATTTAGAGAAGGGCATTTGGCGGTCATCGAGGAAACGTCTTCTGGAAAATCCAGCCGCCTACGTTCCGGATCACTGTTGAAGATATTTAATAAAGGAATATATATTTCCAGGTACGTGAATATCACAAACGGTAGAAGGAAGCCCAAGAAACACACAGTCCCTGACAGATTTATAACACCACAATATATTTATAGGTAAACTGGGCAGGAAGAAGAGGGTATTAGATATCACAGAATCCTATCACAGAGAAATTATTGTTTACCACAGGTAATTCTCCACATCAGTGGTCCTTCGAAGGAAAAGAGACCCCAACGAGGAGGCTTCAGTCACGCGGCATCATCCACGAGAACCTCGCAGTTTCGCCTGTTGACATTCGCACTCTGAAGACAATTGCCTTGTAGAAAAATCTTGGATATCTGCAGAAAATCTTTGGCCATTCACTGGGTATCCAGCAGAATTGAAAAGGAACTCCACGAAGAAGAGGACAAAGAAGCAGCTCCAAAGATGGCGAATATCAAGAGTCGAAGCGCATATAAAGGGCAACTTACCAGTGTAAAGACAGCCATATCCCGCTACCATGAAGATGAAAGTCTGTTGAGTAGAGACGGTGCTCGAGCGTACCTTGAGACGAATTTGGAGATTTGTGACAGAATCAGGGTTCGATACAATAGGGTACAGGATGAAATCATTAACCAAGCTGAATCAGAAGAAGAGCGCGAAAGGGAAATTGAGGAGCAAAATAATTTCCTATTGGAAATTGATGAAGCGGAAGAGAAACTGACTGAACTGATTGTCAATATCAAAGTCAGTGAATCTGCAAAGAAAGATCTTTTCCATTCAACCGTCATTGAAGATGAACGAATTGACAAACTTCTCGATGGCTTCTCAAAACTCGTAGAGCGTATGGATGGTAGTGAGAATTCCAAGTATTCGAAACTCGAACCAGTGAAAATCCCCACATTCAACGGAGAGCATGCGCAGTGGCGTTCATTCAAAGAGATGTTCATCAATCTGGTGGACAGCAACAAGAAACTGTCAAAGACGCAAAAGCTGCACCATCTCAAGACGAAGTTGACAGGAAAGGCCTTTGACGCCATTGATCATCTCGATATGTGTGATGAAAGCTACGCCATAGCGTGGGAAACCATCACAAACCGATTTGAGTGCAAGAAAAAGGTCATAAACGGTCACATCGAACGCATCAAGAGCCTACCTACTCTGAAGAATCCTATCGTCGATGATCTCAGGAATATCTACGATGTCTCCACGACGACTATCAACGCAATGGACGCTTTGAAGGTCAACACTCGAGATCCGTGGATCATCTACGAAGTCCTGAGCAAACTCGATCACGAGACACAGACGCTATGGTCGCAGGAGCAGTCAGACGTGCCAACATGGGACGAGTTTAAGGTATTTCTAAATAAACGTTGTAAAGCTTTAGATTTATGTCCATCCACGTACACTAGTAATGTAAACAGTTCAGGTTCAAAAGTTCAAATTCAGAAACAAAAAATTGTAAAGTCCCTCACGATCTCTAAAGAAAATTCAAGTCAAAAGCATGAGTCATGTAGCGTTTGCAAGAAATCCGCACATAAGTTGTGGAAATGCGATAAATTCAAGTCATTTCCTGCAGCCAAAAGGCTCGAAACTGTTAACAATTTAAATCTTTGCATGAATTGTATATCAGAAAGTAGATCCCAGCATGCTGTAGACAAATGCCCTTATCCTCCTTGCAAGCATTGCAATAAGTCTCATAATTATTGGGTTCACGATGCTCTCTCCAACCCCCCGTCAAAGGTTACTCAAGACAATCCTCAATCAGTTTCCGAGGATCAGAAGAAGCCAGCCGTGTTGAGTAGCTTTCTTCCGTCAAACAAGAGTGCCAATGGTGAGATTCATCGCTCTATTTTGAAGACAGCATGTGTAAGAATTCTGGATTCCCAACAAAATGTCCATGTGTGTCGCGCCCTTTTGGATTTTGGATCCGAGATTTCTGTGATGACAACCGAATTGTGCCAAAGATTGAGATTGAAGTTGCAAAAGTCCCCTTACACTCAAGTTGAAGGATTTCAAGGACAAGTAAGCAGCCTCAAGCATCAAGTGAATGCAATCCTCATCCCTCAGGAAGGAACGCAAATTTCTTTGCAATGTCAGGTTTCACAAAAGATTTCCACCAATTTGCCTACATCTCAGATAAACCCTCGGGATGTAAGGGTTCCCACGGGATTCGTGCTCGCTGACTCAGAGTGGCATGTGTCTAGGCCAATTGACCTACTCATCGGAGCAGCACACGAAGACGAAATTATGCTGGACGAAGTTTACAAAATGGGCCCAGGAATTCCATCACTCAGAAATACCGTCTTCGGTTGGGTAGTTTGCGGAAAATGGCAGCCTAATGGCGCACAATCAGCAGACACTCCCCCCGTTTGCCACACAATATCCCTGAAAACCATTGATGAGACCCTCAGGAAATTCTGGGAACTCGAAGAACTCTCAGAAGAAGGTCCACAAACGGTCGAGTATAGGGAAGTGGAAGAATTATATTCAAGTACGACAAAAAGATCGGAAAACGGTCAGTACAATGTTCGTCTACCTTTGAAGGGAAACTTCGGTGAACTCGGATCTAACCGAAAGCGAGCTTCAAGGCAACTGAACTTCCTAGAGAGAAGGCTCTCACAGAATCCTCAACTATACAAGGAGTACTCTAATATCTTTGAAGAGTATCTGAGTTTGGGAATCATAGAGAGAGTGCCTCTGATCGAGCTTCAAGCTAAGTCATATTACATGACACATCACTGTGTTGTTCGAGAAAACGCGTCATCTACCAAAGTCAGGATCGTTTTCAACTGCGGATCTGTTTCTGAGACCGGAATAAGTCTCAACGATGTTATCAAAGTGGGGCCTGTCGTTCAACCGGAGTTGATAGAGATCTTGTGGAGATTTAGACGATTCCCGATTGCACTATCCTGTGACATTGTCAAAATGTATTTGCAGGTACAACTCAATGAGGATCACAGAGATTTGCAACGTTTTCTTTGGCGAACATCACCAAGTGAACCAATCATGGACTACAGGTTCAAGACCTTGTGTTTTGGCAATGCTGCGTCACCCTATCTTGCCACAAAGACGTTGATCAAACTTGCAGAAGATGAAGGAGAAAGTTACCCACGAGCAGCAGAAGTTCTTCGGAACAATTTTTACGTGGATGACTGTCTATTGTCAGTGGAGACCACAAAGGAAGCGATCGAGGTGCAGAAAGATCTCATTAGTCTTCTCGGCAAAGCTCAAATGAAGCTATCCAAGTGGCAATCCAACTCTCCGACAGTACTTCAAACATTGCAAAAGGGCAACACAGAGGCAAAGGAAGTCTCAATCTCTGATGGCTGTGTGAAAGCGCTAGGATTGATGTGGAATCCGTCAAACGACACCTTTTCATTTCAAGTCGATACAATGGTCGAGAATTTAGTTCCAACCAAGAGAAATATCCTGAGAGTGGTGGCAAGGATTTATGATCCGCTAGGACTACTAGCCCCCATCACAATCAACGCGAAGTTAATCTTGCAGAATCTTTGGAAGAATGAGATTGACTGGGATACCGAGGTTGAGGGAGATATTTTGCGAGAGTGGAAAAAATTTATTGCCTCACTACAACACATTCCGTCTATGAGAATATCTCGATGGACATCGAAAAACGAAAATGTTTGTGAAGAGCAGCTCCACATGTTCTCGGATGCCTCCAACCTAGCCTACGGAGCCGCAGTGTGTCATGTCACCAAGGATGTCTCAGGACGAATTTCAAGTCAGATGTTGACGGCGAAGTCGAAAGTTGCGCCAATCAAAACTAAGACAATCCCGAAGCTAGAACTTTGTGCAGCAACACTTGGGGCCAAACTGTTAGCAAAGGTCACAAAAAGTCTGAAAATCAGCAAGGTTTATTGTTGGGTAGACGCCAAGGTAGTTCTTGCGCAAATTGCATCCGCTTCAAACAAACAAGACGTTTTTACCAAAAATAGAGTGACAACGATCAGAGTGTTGACAGCTGTTGAATGTTGGAGACACGTTCCCACAAAAGAAAACCCGGCAGACCTCATTTCAAGCGGAACCACAGCCATGGAGTTGAATAACTCATCATTGTATTGGGAAGGCCCACATTGGTTAAAGGAGAGAGCTTGGGAAAGCAAGGAAAGTGTTCCACCAGCAGTCGAGGAGTCACAAGACATTTCAGTCGCTACACTCACTGTCAACAAATCAGAAGCTCAAACCATTCAAGACCAAACAATCAACCAGAACATCACCTGGCACTTTCAACCGGCTCGTTCTCCGCACTTCAACGGATTAGTCGAAGCAGTAGTGAAGTCAGCAAAGACTCATCTCAAGAAAGTTATTGGCGAGCAACGACTAAATTATGAGGAATTTTACACAATTCTCACACAGGTCGAAGCCGTGTTGAATAGTAGGCCGATCACCATTCTATCGGACGATCCCAGAGATCCACAACCATTGACTCCGGGTCATTTTTTGCTTTTGGCACCACCGACTCAGTTGCCTGATGAAAATCTTGCATCCGTGAGGATGAACCACTTGACAAGATGGCAATTGTGTCAGCGGATTGTACAAGATTTTGTGAGAAAGTGGAGGCTATCCTACTTGCACACACTTCAAGAGCGCTCTAAATGGCACACGGAGAAAGAGAACCTGAAGGTGGATGAAATAGTGATCTTGCACGATGCTTCCATAGGAACCACCAAATGGACAACAGGAAGAGTTGTTGGAGTTCACACTGGAGGAGACGGGAAGGTGAGAGTCATCGACATAAAAACCCCGACAGGAACCTATACCAGGTCAGTGACTAAAGTTGCCAAATTTCCAACATGTGAGAGTCACAATCTCCCCCGGGAGCATGTATAGAATTTCCATTCTATAAGACCTCTTAACAATAAGAGACAAAAGACGGTTGGATTTTGAACATGCATGGAGGGAGAGAGAAAGAGGAAAAAGTGGTGAATAGTATCAGCTGGAAAGAAAGTGGGGGAATGAGCGGGGGCTTGTCAGGGCATTACGTAAGAGACTTGATTTTTGCAAAGAGACGTGAGGAGAAAAGTGTATAAGTTTATTTAGTGAATTTCTTATAAAAATATTAACTTTAAAGTACAGAAAAACGACAGTGACGTAGAGTTAAACTGTGTTCAGTCTAGTAGTGGAGAATACTTGTAAATAAAATAATTGGTGAAGGTGAAAAGTGTGTTTCACTGCCTCAGTGGATTTAGAGAAGGGCATTTGGCGGTCATCGAGGAAACGTCTTCTGGAAAATCCAGCCGCCTACGTTCCGGATCACTGTTGAAGATATTTAATAAAGGAATATATTTTTCCAGGTACGTGAATATCACAAACGGTAGAAGGAAGCCCAAGAAACACACAGTCCCTGACAGATTTATAACACCACAATATATTTATAGGTAAACTGGGCAGGAAGAAGAGGGTATTAGATATCACAGAATCCTATCACAGAGAAATTATTGTTTACCACAGGTAATTCTCCACAGTTGCCGTTTCTCGAGTTTTTATCGTAAGGTTCATGTGGAATTTCTTCAGATCTTCTTAAAACTCATTGTAGATAGTAAGAAAAGCATCAATTATAAATTCAAAATATGTAATATTGGGGAGAAAAATTTTGTAGTGCAAAGTTATCAGAAACCTAACACCTTTTCACATTCTTTACTCACTTGCAGCCAAGAAAATTAAATGATTCATATAAAAAGAATGAAATTTGCCTTCATTTACGATTTTCACTCCTCTTTTAATTGCCTCACTCCACTCCATAAAACTCATGACCGATGCAGAAGATCATATTTCGGGCATTCCGGCGAAAAGTGCATAGAAATTGAAGAAAAGTACATTCAACCATCAGTTTGTAAAATTAGGAAATAATTTAGGTATACCGAGCTTATATCACATACTCGAGATCCAAGATCAGTGTATGGAAATGCTTTTTCAAAAAAAAATGGACAAAGAAAAGTCATGAGATCAGCGGATCATATGGATCATCATGATCTAAAGAGGCACTGCGAAATTTATCGTACATTGCAAATAGAGGGGCAGAAATGAAATTTTTTGGTAGGCATATAAGAAGGATTCTCAAGAGAAAAAATTTACATAAATTAAACAGATCTTAAGAATCTCTTGCCATAATTAGACAACCCGTGCCACTAGAGTTCTCTAAATTGAAACAGCCTCTAACTCTTTAGAACAACTGCTAACTATATCCAATCTCTTCTGAGCACACTGTTAGGATATAATCCTGCAAAACTGATTTTTTGCGGTTACAAAATATTCAACCTTTGAAGATACTTTTTCATATAGCTATGCATGGGTGGTGATCATACCACTAAAATTGCGAAAACATCTGGGGGTAAGTAAAATAAAGATGCGCAAAATAGACTTCATTCAACTTAGATAAAAGATCATCCCAATGGAAGATCTCCCTTAAAAGTACGGTAGAGTAAATTAATTTCTCGAAACATATGTGAAATTATATGAAAAGTACTTTTTCATTGCAAAAACGTTTATCCTTTTTATGTAGAAGTCTTTAATAGCTCTCAAAGGGAAGAAAAATTCCCACAGCAATTAAAATATTCCCACGACAATTAATTTATAGTCGCCCCCGTATGACACATTCCATGCCATTTTTGCAATAGGATACATTCTTAAGTACGGGTCATATATCCAGAAGTTACCACGCGCCACTCTGAAACCCGAAACCCGAGATTTGTTTCTCTCACTGTTTTTCCCCGCCAAGTGACGCGCGCAATTATTCCCACGGGACATGTGTATGTGTATGAAAATGTATGCATGCATGGGAAATGTCTATATGGGATATCTATGCATGGGTGACGTCAGCCTGTGGACGATGCAACGGTTCACGATTCAGCGAGAGCCCATCAACATGCCGCCGTGGCCGAGTGGTCTAAGCGGTGGTACACATTACGTTTAAGACTTTAAGTATCTGTCGGTTCAATCCCAGGTCTCGGCCAAAAAATTTTCACGTCGCGAAAAAAAATTACGGAAATGGTTAATAATAGGAATAACAGAGGGCGCGCGCATAGAAAATAAGAGCAGCGGTCGGTAATAAAAATGACGGACAAAAATAAAAATGGCGGTCGGAAATTAAAAATGGCGGACAAAAATAGTAGCAGCGGTCGGTAATAAAAGATGGCGGATGGTAATTCAAAATAGCGGACAGAAATCAAAATGGTGGATAGGCATTCAAAATGGCGGACAGAAATTCAAATTCACAATCATAGATGGCGCTCGTGTGCTCTAACGGAAATTCAAATTTTCACTGAGTGACGTCATCCCCCCCGGGGTGACCTCGGCCCCCAAAATATTGCGTCATGTCTCCAGGGTGTGACGTCAGCACCGTACACAGAAAACCACGCCCACAAAAGAGTACTCTGCGCGCCCAGCCAATAATGACCCTCTAAAAGTGCAATCTCAAAAAGTTCAAGATGTCCGTCTAAAGTTTACATCTTAAAATCGCAATATGACCATCAAAACGGTTTACATTCAAACAACAGTACTCTGCTGGGACAGCCAATAAAAATGGTTCCCAACAACAGTACTCTGCTGGGACAGCCAATAAAAATGATTTCTCCACAACAGTACTCTGCTGGGACAACCAATAAAATTAACCGAAAACCGAAAAGGGGGTTGCGGGAAGGGGGGAACGGGGAGGAGGGATTACCCTGAAGGTAGCCCATCGACCAGCATTATAGCCCTGTGACGTCACAAAACAGTACTCTGCTGGGTCACACAGGTGACGTCACAACAGTACTCTGCTGGCACCTTACTACTATTACTTCTTACTTGGACATCGTTGTCGACAATAAAATGTTGGAACACCGGGTAGCAGAGGACCTTTCATCTCTTCATGGTGCCATTCGGGAATGTCTAACTGGACTAGCTAACATGGGTTATAAAACCAATGAATGGGACGCCATCATAGTGCACATCGCCATGAAAAAGCTGGACAGCGAAACACAGCGTCTCTTTGATGAAAGTTTGGACTCCGCAAAAATAATGCCAACACTAAAGGAATTACTCGGTTTTTTAATGAAGCGGCATCACAATTTGTTAAACAACGCCAAGAAGTCTTCTAAACCAGAGAAGGCTGCAAATACCACCAACAAGAAGACCTTCTATTCTACAGTCCAGTCTTGTGGTATGTGCAAAAAGGAACACTCAATAACTAAATGTAAAAAGTTCATAGAACTGAACACATTGAGCCGGAAGACAATGGCTGACAAACTGGGACTCTGCGTAAATTGCCTCATGCATAAGCACGATGAGAAATGCTTCAGCAAGAAAACATGCTACGAATGCCAAAAACCACACCACACTCTTCTCCACTTTAAGAAGGAGGCAGAGGAGAATGAGCAGTCCAATAATACAAACGAAACTGCTTCCGACACAGACACATCAAATGACGAAGAGGTCAAATCCCTTGCAATCCGCAAGGAACACACTGTCATGTTAGCGACAGCGCTCGTGAAAGTGAAATCAACATCTGGGCGGACGGAGTTACTGAGAGCTCTTGTAGATCCTGGATCACAAGCAAGTTTTATCACCGAAGAGTCTTCAACTTAGGAAGAACCGAATCAACACTACAATCTCTGGAATAGGAGAAACAACAGCTGGCTCATCCCGTTACAAAGTCCAGCTTACTATGGGTCCAAGATTTCCATCATCTTTTGCGATGGAGATTTCCGCCTTCGTGCTACCGAAAATCACCAATTCCTTGCCAGAAAAGGCAATACAACTACAAGACGAAGATAATCACGACAACAAGTTTCTTGCTGATCCGACTCACATGACGCCAGGCCCAATTGATCTACTTTTAGGGGCTGACGTGTACACATACATCGTGGAGAACGACTTAAGGAAAGTCCAAGATGGACATCTCACTATGCAAAATACCAAACTTGGGTGGACCTTGATTGGGAAAACATCGACCACATCAGACTCTCCACGAGTAATAAGCATGATCTCTGTTATTAAATGGAATCAAAAACTAGACCAACCTTGGGATATAAATGACGACACACCCAAGAAGGCAACTGATGTGACTACAGAACAACGGGCCGCTGATGGAAATGCTTTAGAGTTCCGCCCGCCCGCAAGACCCCACTTTGGGGGATTCTCTAAAATTGATGTAAAATCACACTCGGGTCCAGATGGAATAATCCAAGTGGCAACCGGGAAGTTCAGAGGATATGAGAAGGATCGACCAGTCCATAAGCTCTGCCAATTATCTACGAACGTCCATGATTGAACTGGAACTTCTTTACCTCGTTTTATAATAATAATTCTTTATTTGCGTCCATTTTGGACCTTTGTAAATACATTGTTTATACATTATTGTCAACATTGGTATTTCTGGCAATCTCTAATCTTTTCAGATAATCTATTCCTCTTCCATCCTCACACAAAATTTCACTCCTATCTTCCCTACCTTTTATATCTCTACAGCACCCTACTAAGATGTGTCTTAGATCGTCAAGGCCTATGTTACAAAATACGCATTTTTTCTCCCTCTCACTCCTCCATCTCTCTAATGCCCTTTCCCCATTTTCACATCTGTATTTTGCAAGTATTTTTGTTGCCATTCCTCTTTTCAAATACCTCGGCATCCAAGGCGTCCATAGGATTTTGTATTCATCTGACAGTGCGTTATATCTTTCTTGATCGACCCATTCTTGATCTTTTTATGTAACTCGCACCACAGCGACATACCTTCCTCCAGCCTCGTGTTAATTATCCACTCAGAATAACCAACTCTTTCGAAGAACTTTCTTCTGCTTTTCATCCATGTTGATTCCGATTGAACTCTCCTCCTCATCTCGTTCGCACACGCTTTCAATACCTGATTCGGGCTCAATCTGATATTCTCCTCGAACTTTATTGCTCTGCTGGCTGCTACCGTGGATATTCTCTCTATTTTGGTCTCAGTTTCTAAGATTGCACTTTTTGTACTCTGTTTAAGCCCTAACACCCACTTGAAGTATTTTCTCTGAATCACTTCGAGTTCTCCGCAGCTTTCATATCCCCAGATTTCACAACCGTAGAGCATACCGCTTCTTATCAAAGTATTAAACATCTCCTTCCTTATACAAAAGTTGTCTTTGAAATGTTTCTCTCCTATATTCCAGATTTGGCCTAATTTCTGTCGTGCTTTTTTTGCTTGCTCTTTTAAGTGATCGTTGTTTTTACCATTATTCTTGATAATGTATCCTAGATACTTATATGCTTTAACTTCTTCGAGTTCTTGCTTTTCCCATGTCCATCGCTCTTTGCTAATCCTTCCTCCTCTGCTAAAAACCATGGTTTTAGTTTTCTCTACGCTTAACTTCAACCCTATATCTTTCAAGTAAGTCTCAAACAATTTTAACATCTGCTTCAACTCTCTTGCTGTATTTGCCATTAATATAAGATCATCAGCATATGCCATGGTAAAAATTCTTATACCTCCAATCTGAATTCCTCCAAAAATTCCTTTTTTAAAAATTTCCTCTACCTCTCCTATATAAATTGCGAATAGAAGAGGGCTTAATGGACATCCTTGACGAACCCCTCTATTCGTTGCAAATACTCTTCCCTCTATATTCATATATGTTCTTTTATAAAGTTTTCTTATAGCATTTATCAGCTGCGAGTTAATACCACATTTATTCATTTTTTCCCATAATTTTTCCCTGATTATATTGTCAAAGGCCGCCTTGATATCAACAAAAACCACGTACAACTTTTTGTTCAGTGCTAATGTTCGCTGGGCGACATAGTTCAAAATAAATATATTATCCATAGTTGATCTTCCTGGTCTGAATCCTGACTGTGTCTCCGGCAAAATTCCTAGCCTATCTACTTCGTTCTGAAGTCTTTCTGCCAGGATTGTGGCAAAGATTTTGTAACTAGTGTTCAGCAGCGATATTCCTCTATAATTTTCAACTCTAGTTTTGTCTACTTTCTTGAGAATAGGCCAGATTATTGCTTTTGCCCACTTTTCGGGTATTTCACCGCTGTCCAGAATTTCATTTAAGTGATCTCTCATCTTGTCTCTAACCGCTTTATCTACATTCTTCCATATTTCTGGTCTTATTCCGTCTTCACCAGGTGCTTTCCTGTTTTTTTAGTTTTTCAATAGCCTTTTCAATTTCCCGTTCTGATATTCTCTCTATATCTTCAGAGCTTACTATTTCAACATCCACGTACGTTTCCTGATCCCTTTGCACATTCAAAAGTCCTCTGAAGTGAGCTTCCCACTCTTCCGGTGAAATATTTTCGTTTTTTCTGACCCTGTTAGTTTTTCTATATCTGTTTATATGATCCCACGCACTATTTATATTTTTCATTTTCTTCAGTTTAAGTTTTAGTTTCTCCTCTGCTTCCCTCTTTTTCCTTTTACATATTCTTTTGTACTCTCTCCTTATTTTAAGATATTCGTCAGCCTGAACTTCTCCTCTTTTCCATTTTCTCAACATAGACGCAACTTGTACTCTTCTTTCCCAACATTCCTTGTCCCACCATATACATTGAAACATTGATCTTCGTTTATCTTCCCGTGTAATGACACATTTTCCTAATGTTTCCTCCAGATTTACTATATCTTCACTCGCTGTGATCTCCTGCATTCTCGATTTAACGTTTTCCTTAAATCTTCGTTTTCCTGTTTCTGTCCAAACTTGTCTATATATCATATTGTCTTTACTTCTTTTATTTATGAAGGCACTCTCTAATACAACGACTTGTGGAAAATGATCCGACTCCGTCCTTTCCGTTATCTCAAATTTTTGTATTCTCTCCCATGCACTCTCGTCCGCAAATGTGTAATCTATAACTGTTTGACCTCTGTACCCCATATATGTGAAATTACCATTTGCATCCCCTTCCTTATTTCCGTTTAATAAAAGCAAACCATTTCGGTCAGCCAGAGCCATCCAGTCTTTTCCTTCACTATTCGTGACTGGGTCTTTCGTGGTTCTTTTTTCCATTGGTCCCCGTTCCTGTATAGCCGTGCTCCATAAATGTCCGATTCTTGCATTCATGTCCCCTCCGAGAATTATGTGTTTGTTCTTACTATCCTCTAAATAATCCTCAACACATTTTTTAATCTCTTTTATACAAGCTCTATTGTAAACTCCTATCAGCCGCCAAGGTTCTCCATTTATCAATATCTCTCGCATTTGTAAATCATTTTCTTCGTTAGATTTCGCCCTTTCTGTTAATTCTCTCCTTACTCCACTCAAAATTCCTCCAATTGCTCTACCTTTTGTAGAGCGTGCGGCCTATTCGACACATGTCAACCCTCGTCGACGGCTGCAACCCACCAATCCCAATTCCTTATTCCTTTAACACGTCCAACCCCTACCATCCCAAGGCGGGTGCTGAAGGTTGCTATATGGTGCTCTTGTTGCTTATGGCAATTAACATCAGTACTTCAGTGAGTGAGCATCAGTCGCCGTGGACAGTCACTCTCAGGAAGTTGAAATAAGGGTGGCAAACCTCAGTTCCCCATTCTCCCTCTAGAAATTGATAATTCTATTTTAGGTGAGCCCCATCTGGGCTTACAAATTCAGAAGTGGGATCCCCATTCCCCAAAAGTGGATCGCGAAACGAACAGTTGAATTAATTGTTGTAGTTGTTGTGTTGAGACTTTAATTAATCTTGCATTGTGGTCGAGATGTGTAAAGTTCAGTGATACTACGAGAACACAGAAGATAAGGTGGAGCATTCCTGTCGAAGAAAGTCTGCAGATGATTGGGGAGTCCAAGCGGGATCACTAAGCCAACGTGGAGGAGACATCGTATTGTGGAGCCAGGAGATGGTGGAGCGTTTAGAACGAGTGATTCTTCAAGAGAGTAATTGTGAGGATGGAAGTCTCAGTACAGAGAAATCATCGGAGAAAGATTTTAAGATAAGTCCATTCCAATTAAATTTCTAGAAAAAGTTATTATATTGAGCAATCGCAGCTACAGTAACACAGATAGCTATCGATATCATAATCCGTGCCATTTCATAGAAGTATATAGTTCACATCAAGAATTGATTTCAAAGAATTGCAATACCATCAAATATTTGACGTGTTATCATCAAAGGAAAAGTGAGGGATGATTTGCTGGGAAATTTGTGCAAACGATAACTAAAAATTATAAATATCATCTTGAACGTGTTTTAAATTTACTATGGATCTAAATCTAAATCATGACCACAAATGAAAAGTTCTTCAGTGATAATTTCGGATACAAGTCCTCCATAACTTCATTATTTAGTTGCATCTGTGTTATAGTCTTCAAAATCACTATTAGTCCCATTTTGATAGATAATTGTTTTCATGTCCCATGAGCACATCTTTACGGAAATACATAGTGAATTAAATTTAATAAAAAAGGTATTAATCTACATTTGAGACAACTATTTTCATCGAACGCGAGTTTTTCATGATTTACCAAGAACCACGTTTAGTGCGCAACTTAATAAATCAATTATCGAGGTCAGAAGATGTTAGCAAAATAATTTAGAAGTCTGTTGGGCTGTATGCAAGGAAATGATTTCGTAGGATTACGTAGGTTAAATTAAAATATTAATTGAGCAAAAGTACTCTTCGGAACATTATCAAATAATCTTTTCGTGGCAATCACATACTTAACACCTTGTCAATGACGAATAAATATTGGAAGATTTGAGAGGTCAATGAAAAGCAAAAATTTCATCTAGCAATAAGATTATAACATTTCGGATGAGACTGTTGCGAGCGCAACATATTTAAATTTAAAACTGTGGAGTGTGTTGCCCTGCTGAGGCGACGAGGGCGCTAGCGACGAGGAGAGGAGGTAGAAAAATCAGCAGCAGCTGATGAGTAAAAGAGCGCCAATCGCTCTCTTTCACCACTGACCGCCGAGGAGGCAACATCAATCACCTCGCCCATCTCCACCAGCCCAATCCCCAGCAGCAACACCATCATCACCACCAAGCATTGAAGCCACTGAAGCCACCGGGAGCCCCCAAGAACACCAAGCCCAGTGCTGAGCTTTCCGGAGTAACCTCTGCCACATCCACCTCTCCCAAATTCCCATCTCAACCTCCGTGGGAGTGTTCTCACCGGAGAACACAGGGGAGTGTGGGACATAGTCCTTGCCCCGAACGTGGGAACTGAAGGAAGGAAGGAACGGAGGGAATTGAAGGGAGGAATGAAAGATTTTTCCCAATAAGACATAGAATTATTGCAAATGGAACATAGAAGCTGTGTCAATGAATGATCTGTGAGATTGATGTGTGATAGAGGGCCCTCGAAAGTGTGTGTGAATGAGATTTTCCATTGCAGTTGTAAAGTGAATCAAAATTGGGAATCTGGAGGAATTCGTATAGACTTGATCTTAGGAGAAATCATAATTTCAGTTGTATAGGCCACATAAGGGAAAGTGTAGGACACATTTGAAATTGAAGACGAAGCACAATTATAACTGTCAGAGGTTTATATTGATATCTATAGTTGATAAGACGTTTGATATTAAATACGTATCATCAGAAAGTTTACGCGATCGAGGATCAATACCACATATGCTTAACGAACATTACCGCGATCACGGAATTGAAGGACAAATTAAAATATTAAAAATTGGAATTCATATGATAATGTTGAAATATAAGAAGAAAGGAGAGAAAATGATAAAGATGAGTAATCCATTTTCGAAAGTATGGAAATAACCCAAAATAAATGCTGGTAGAGAAGGGTACAAACTTAGGTATACGATAGGGGCTATAAAATATTGAAATATTTTTGCAGACAAAGAGACCCGACACGTCGGCAAGCTTAATGTTATATTGAAAGGATGCGTTAGAGGAAATGGTCTAAATGAGTTTTTCAATTGCTTAGACCCAAAAAGAAATGCGTCTGGGTTAAGGGACGAAAAACAACACCTCATTCAGGGATCATAAAACAAATGCAAAAGGATCGACAAGCAAATTGGGAAAACCCAAATGTGTTGCAAGGACCCATTAGTTCAAGCGCCTTATGGAAATGAAGTAATTAGGTTTTTCAAACAGACATACCGACAATGTTGCAATTTATCCTACAAAAAGGTTTTACAGTTTTACAATGCACCACTCATTAGGCGGGTCTTGGGATTTCCGGGATGGTCAGATACTCGGGTCGAAAACGTATCCCTTGCAATAAAACCCACATAAATAGATATGTGTAATGCTTTTAAAATGTATACAGCTGCATACCACATTTTTCACAAATTGTAAAATATATTAGACATCGGATAATTATTAACGAAACGAAGGATCTTCGAAAGAACATTATGTCGTGTCGCCATACCTAGAGAAATTTGAAAACTTTCCCAACCACATGCTCTTGGATCGGATTTCAATCAAAAAGGAATATTTTGGAATAAAAGGGGTAACTCAAAATTTAAGGAAGCGGATTTCAGATGGCAGATATATGATAGATAAATAAGACGGGTAATTCACGGTTATATAAGTCGAATTCAGTAACAATTAGATAGTATTTTGAAAAAGTCTTAATATTAATATAATCTCTTTAGAATTCTTAATACATACGGGAATACAGGGCTACGTAACATAAAGACACTAAATCGCGTGTAGATCTAGGTTGAATACGATAGGGAATATCATGAAACGTAACCATATCGACGCGACGCTTATTTTAGTCAACATTTGCGACATAGAAATTAACTTCAGTTGTACAACACTCGCGCAGAAAATATAGTAGTTTATTGATTGGGAAAGGCTTTGTCGAACCATCTACATCAACAGAAGATCGTAATTCGTTCAGGCGATATATGGAAATACTACAGATGGACTGTTCGTAGTTTGAAAATGACTCCTTAGAGACTGATAGATCATTATTGCGAGAGAAGGAATTATCTAAATGGGAGGAATAGGAACACGCTGTCATTCGGAACATTAATGGCCTTTACACACTATAATGAATGTTCGTCAATAGTTGCCATATTGAAGTAAATTGTTGATGCCAGAGAAAACTGTCAAAATTTCTTCAATAATGTAAAAGATAGATATCACTTTCTCTAGCGTGTGGATCTCATAACAGTCACTGAATGAATTCTTCGTTTTGAATTTTTTTCAATCATAATTTGTTTACATGGCACAGTGAAATTACATGAAAAGGAAGTTTGTCCTGGATTTTACATGAAGAGAGAGAAAGAGGTGATCAAGTAGAGAACATGTATGATCTTTCACGAAGCTGGAGCAAATATACGAAACCTATTTGTAAGACCGTCGGGTTATGCTTACCGTGTTATGCAAGATAATAAAGTAACTAGAAATTGTTTTCCGGCAAAGATGCGTATGTCAATTGTACAGAAATGGCTTATCCAGGATAATCTAGGTTTCGAGAGATATAATATGTGATAGATGCGGATGGGTTAAATGTTAAAGAAATCCGAAAATTTTGGGAGTTATCTAAGAATATATCAATATGACGTGTAAGCAATCTAGCATCAAAGCATTTATTGCGGCATCTGAGGATTCATTAAATTAGACAGATCTTGAAGGAAAAGAAGGTTATTTTTGACGGTCGGTTTTAAAATAGTCAAAGGACTTTTACAGTATCTCGGGGATATCAAGTAAAACAGTTAATGTAAAGAGAATCCCGACGTCTATCGCATGTTGTAATTCAACTTAAAGTAAAGAAAGGAAAGTAAAGTCTAGTTCAAAATAAACGCGTTAATGCAGGATTCGGTGTTAAGAATTTCAAATCTGTGAATCAGTGATATTGTATTACACTTTATGGGATCAATATTTTTAGTATTCAGAAATCGAATCATATTAAAGGTACACATTTTTAGGATCACGGGATAATGAGGGAAAAACCTTTTTCTGCTGTCGAAAGTGCACAGGTAGAAAGTAGGACAACATATTCATTTAGGTTGACGGTTGAAATATTCAAAACTTTGAGTTGAAAGTTGTATCGCACGGATTCGCAAATAGATGGCGTTATGTATGAAATAAACAAATTGTATGGAATCTAATAGGAGTATGAAGAAATAGTATGCTGTGTGTAAGGGTTTCACACATACGATGAGGTTTTAAGGAAGATGTTGTACGAAGTGATAACAGTCGATACTATAACAAGAGATAGATGACATTATACGGACAGAAGTGTAATTCTGAAAATTTTTGGACAACGTCGTATTGTGAATATAAACATAGCACAAACAAAATCATAATCGAGTTAGACATGAACCAAATACAACAACGTGTGCAGTAGGAAGTCTAAAGCCAACATTATAGTAGAGTAATTCGCAACGCACAATAGTTTTTGTTTTGTAGGTGTGCTTTTGATGTTTCAATGAGAATGAGTGAGATCTAGATATGTTAATCTCTCTTACTTTCATATGAGATTTCGAAGGCATGTTTGCAGGACGGGGGTTATTGTGCTCTGGACCTAAGGGAACGGCATCAAGAAAATAATGGAATCTTCAACAGTGTTTATGTATGAAAAAATAGTACAGGGGACTCTTACAAGATTCGACTGTAATGTATGAAAGGAATAAACGAATATAAATGAAACGTATTTCGTGAAATACTAGAAGAAAAACAGAATGGCAGGAGTACAGAAAGGCTGGAGTCAACGGGTTTTATCCGAGCAAAGGGACAATAAAACTCAACTCATCAATGACAGGCTATTATTATTATAAGTAGGACACGGTATTTAGGGGTATATTCGGAGAATAGGAGCGATACTTTATAAACTCTAAAACACACGGTCGGTAAATGTATCACATGATGAAAACGGTAATCATGGGATAGTGGTATGATCAGATTCCTAGGTCCAGAGGTACGATCCAATTACAACAAAGCGGACAGAATCTGGCCAGGAGTGTGATGCATACAATCACTACATCCCAAAGTTAGGGAACAGGGACCGAAAGCGCCGAACACATCGAGTTTGTTCCAGAGGGAGGAAAAGAAGACTTCACATTGGAAACCAACAGGAGCAGTATTCGACAGAGCGCACATTCTACACTACAGCGAACTTCTACTACACGGATGACATCTAATTTGAATGCAAGACAACAGAAATATAACCAGTAGGACCGTTGAAGGATTCTTATCAGAGAATTGAACTACAACAGAAGAGATTCAACGAAGGAGTCGACTACACTAAAGACTGAAAATGTCAAGTTAATATGCGACAGGAGTTTCACGGGGTACAAAGGCATGGGGCAGTAGTATTTTGGATGCTGAAGATAATCGCGACAAAGAGTTTGTGACTAGAAATCACTGAAGTTGTTCACTTCAAAGACGTAATGCTCCCAATAGGTCACACTATTGGCAGGCTTCTACATGGATACTTCTGGTTGGATCAAAGGAAATTCAGTCAGAATAGCACCGAGGAATTTGATATTGGAGGAGTAATCAAAGTGATAAAACTGAACTGAGGTCAACGTCATGATCATGATCCAAAAGGAATTGCCATGAATATGCAAACAACAATACCAAAACAACAGAGCTCTGTGAAAGTAATTGTTAAAGGACAGTTGACGGATAAGTTAGCGTTGCAGATGTTTTTGAGGAAGTCAATCACAGAAACTTAGTGATTGGGAAAATGCCACAGGAAAGGACAAGATGTCCGTATACACAGGGGTACTGTGTGAGGAATGCGCATTGAGGAACGAGACTAGCTTGACCTACGTGGACTGTGGGTTTTCGGCCAGTGATGTGCGGAAGTGTCCACTCCTAATGCAGTGATTGGCTCCAACAGGTGCTGTGGGTTTTTGGCTCTTCACGGGTATTTTAGGCGATCTCCAAATCTCTAGAATGCCCACGTCAAAGAATGTGATTTGCCCAAACAGCTACTCTGTTGGCTCGCGCTTCTCACGGGCACTTTCTCAATCATTGAGTCCGGGGAGTGTCACCCCTACAAATGAAGTGAGTAGCTATAACACGTTCCCATGTTGTAGCTTCTCGCGGGGCCTCCATTTCTGGTCGGTGGCAGACCAGGTCACAGCGCCTAGTAGTTAATAGGACTGTGGGATTAAGCTTGCTTAATCATTCGATCCATGGTGATAAGTGGATTCGAGCGCTCTATGTAACACGGAACTTAAAGGTTAATTCGCCTTCCTGGTATACTGGATTCCTAGGTGTTGTGGTGCTATGGGCTAAAGGAGCAGGTTGGTAGCATACGGTCCTGGCCTGGGGCTCCTACCATTCACCACGCTGCCAAGGGACGGCAGCTTCGTCAGGATTGGCCGAATTGTAGAGCGTGCGGCCTATTCGACACATGTCAACCCTCGTCGACGGCTGCAACCCACCAATCCCAATTCCTTATTCCTTTAACACGCCCAACCCCTACCATCCCAAGGCGGGTGCTGAAGGTTGCTATATGGTGCTCTTGTTGCTTATGGCAATTAACATCAGTACTTCAGTGAGTGAGCATCAGTCGCCGTGGACAGTCACTCTCAGGAAGTTGAAATAAGGGTGGCAAACCTCAGTTCCCCATTCTCCCTCTAGAAATTGATAATTCTATTTTAGGTGAGCCCCATCTGGGCTTACACTTTATTACTCTCTCTAATTGCAGGTGTCCACAACCAGTTATATTCTCTTGGTAACTTATTTTCCCATACTGCTAACTCTTTTTTTTCAATCCAAGTTTCTACTAAAAAGACAATCTCCATCTCCTTCACATATTCCCAAAAATTGTCATCTTTAGATCGTAGTCCCGAAACATTCCAAAATAATATTTTTATTTGTCTTTTGTCCGAATTGTTTTATATAGCCGTTACTGATCGTCCATTCGCTCTCGTGAGGAAAATCTCCTTAAAAAAGAACTCTTTACTATTCCATTATCCTTCTCGCTCCAATCCCATCTTTCACCATCAATAAAAATTTTTTGATATCCAACTTTCTCCACTTTTCCATCTTCCCTTTCTTTTCTTCCCCTGTCTCTCAATAGTTTTTGCACTCTCATTTCAGCTTCAGTAAGATCATCATCAATGTATACGCTATCCCCATTTATTTTCTTTCCTCTCAACAGACTTTTCTTTCTCATCACTTCTCTCTTATCTTCCAAACTTCTTAATTTAACTATCCACCTGGTTTTCTTTCTACCCACACTAAAGGCATCCTCTATCTCAGTACTCAATTCAAGATGTTCCTCGAGAAATTTTACAAGCTTTTCCCTTACCGATCCATCCCCCGTCAATTGTACGTTAGTCAATACGAGGTTTTTCTTCCTTTCGCGCCTTTCAAGCTGTTCCACTCTAGCAGTTAACTTTGCGAAATCTTCTTTCCATATCTTTACCTCCTTTTCTCTCTCTTCGTGAGCCTTTTGCAATTCTTTCCTCACTTCTTTAATTTCTTCTATTAGCGATGAATAGTCCTTTCTCATTTGTTTCATTTCAATTGCTAATTTTTCTATAGCTTGCACTACAGTTACAGTCTCCGTGGGTGACTCCTTGGATTTACCGGGCGAGAAAGGCATATTTACACTCTTTTCGGTTACGTTTGGATTGTTCTCAGTTAGCTTGGACCCCCCTCTTATAGAATCTCTCGCTTCCCTTCTTTCTTCTACTCTTACACTTTTCAAAAAATTTCTAATATCCTCTGTGCTTCGAGCCCTCTTTACTGAACTTTCTTTAAGTTCTTCTAAGCTTGCTACTTTTCGCACCGACATATACCAACCCCTTTGAAAAAATAAAGAACTTCTTAAAACTTCTTAACTTAAGAGATTTCCCTTTGAATTATTTGAACTTTTAAAAATTCTTAGTTTAAGAGATCTTGGCAAAGATCCAAACCAGAGTAATGCGCTCTTGATGCAAAACTCACAGTCTCCCGTATGTCACGATGAATCTCCTTCAACAGCGCCCCAAAATTTCTCACACAAAGATCCTGAAGCACAAGTCGACGTCGCCTTACTCCTCCTGATCCTCTCGTCACCAGATCAACTGCAGCGTTACAGCAGAGCTCACTACTTGAAGAAAAAACCACTCGTAGAAATTCGCAGTGCCACGTAGCTGTCAGATCGACCGTCAGATGCTTCTTGGTATTTGAGACAAAGATCCTTAGCCACAAGTTGATATCGTCCTGTTCCTCCGATCCTCTCGTCACCAGATCTACTGCAGCGTAACAATCAAACTCTTTACTTGAAGAAAGGACCACTCGTAGAAAAGCTCCAATGCCACGTAGCTGTCAGATCGACCGTCAGATATTATTAGTTTTTAAGCTGCAGGAGCCACGGAAAAAAGGAACCAACACACGGTTGAGATGCCCGTGGCCGCTGTCTGCCAATTGGTACACTGAAATTGAGTCTCGGTAACGAGAAATACAAAATTTAGACAAAATTTTCTCCGCAGCCAAAAAATCCGATGTTGACACTTGCCTTAACACTTGAGTACCCAACCTCGTTTTATATTTTCGGTTACAACTGGAACATTGGTCATCAATTCTAACCACTCTACATAATTTAGACAAACCTCTCATTTCGACTTTCTTGACCCATTTTTTTTTTAAACCAAAATCATGACTAATCAACAATTTATTAGGACTCTCATTATATCCCCCCCTCTGGAACACAAATTGTTTGTTTGTGGCAAAAAAAAACTCTCTCCCTTTGTTTAAATGTTCATGTCCGGGGCACCGGGATGAATGGGTAAAAATGGCTGCAATTGATGGATTTGAGAAAATTCGGGAATTTCTCAAGTCAAATGGAGGTGGGTCGAGATAGTGGCGACATTTGACGAGAGCGAGAGAGAGGGAGAGGAACATTTTTGTTCACTCTTATTATATGACTTGCTAACTCCACACACTGGGCTCTCAGAGACATTTTTATTTGGGGAATTTTTTTTCATAGGAAATATTTTATTTTATTTATTTTTTTTTAATATTCTGGAAGGTTTAGTAGGCTTTGGATTTGGGGTATTTTGTTTGTCGGTAAAGTGAGGGGTATACGCGGGAGGGGGGTGAAAAGTCAAAGATCAGCGCCTCCTTTGGTAAGAAGTTTTCTTCCCCCACTCCAATGGGTGATGTGTCAGAAAATGCGTGCAAAAAGTGAGGGGTGTGAGGAGAGGGGATTGACACATGAGTTGGAAAGATCCTTTGCCCCTCCCCACCCCAGCGGACAAACCAACTGACCACATACATTAATATTCCACATTGCAGCAATTAGCACACAAGACCGATGTGTGACGACTTACGACGGTACACACTCGTGGCCACATTGTTCCAAGTGCGACACAGACGCACTGTGGTGATTTTAGGGGAGTAGGGGGAACACTAAGTCACACACATGTGACGAAATTTGGCATGCGATGTGTGTATGTGTGTGCAAGAGTCACCTAAGCTTTTTTCAATTGAGAAAAATTATTTAGGTTTCATATTTTTATATTTTCTGTCTTTCTGTCAAAAAATAAACAGAGCATTTGAGAGCCGCACAAGGGACGAGACGTTGTGAAGACTTTTCTGTGACGTTATTGTGACTGGATAAGGGCAAAGGGATATTTTTAACCGACTGACACGAATAAAAATATTTAAAAAAAAGGACACAAGTAGTGAAGTGTAAGTGTGTACTCTTTGGATTTATAAGAACATTGCATCAGAAAAAAAACTGCTGCAAATGTTCCAAGTGATATCTGCGAAAAACAAGTGGAAAAATTGTGACAATTTTGTTTGACAGATAGCTAAGTTAGAAATACAAAAAGAAAAAAACTTTGCTCACTAGTGGCAGAGCAAAAAAAAAACAACTGCGAGACACAGAGGACAATTGAGGCAAGAGTTATTAAAGTTACGTGTACAAAAATTCTGTCGCGAGGTGGTATGATGAGCAGAAGAGTATTGTTTTGAGTGGATGTAGGAGCTAGAGTGTGAGAGGTAGAGAAACCACAGAAAACAGCAAAAGATTCCTTTTTTTGTTTTTATTTTTATTTTGGGAGAATTGTGATACCTTACTATGATTGTATACCTTAATAATAAGCCGAAAGGTATAGTGAGATGAATTGCCCATGTGGAGAAGTGAAACTCAGAAAAATATATCAGTTTTGCAATATATTTTGAAGGAGGAGGAAGAAAAAAAAAAGAAGAATAAGTGGACAATTAGACGAGAGAGAAGTGTGTGATTTCCGTCTAAAAAAAAAAGAGAAAGAGTGAGTGAAAGAAAAAACACCTGTTGAAAAAAAATTTGTACACATGTAGATCAGATTAGATTATAAAAGGGGGCGGTGACTCAAAAGTATAATTAGCACCGCTGCACCCAGGCCTCTGTTTGGGCCCATTATGCATCCCCTAGACTACCCTAATTAAGGGCGGGGTGTGTCAAGCCAGCCAGTTCTCCGGACAAATTCCATCAAACAGGCTGGTTTTAACCCCGATAACTCATTCTGAGACAGTATTGCTTTACCAAGCAGCATCCGCCTCAGATTATACAAGCTAGGGCAGTCACACACTAGATGTGTGACCGTCTCCTCAGATTCATTGCATCCTCTGCATATTATGTTGCATTGAATGCCCATCCTATTTAGATGTTTATTGAGGCAGTGACCGGTTAGAAGGTTGGCAAACCGCTGTGCTCTCCAGCGGCTGCCACACACAATATAATCCGTTCGCTTCCTGTTAATTTCGGTCATAAACAGTTTGGACACGCGACACGTGTTTGCCGCTGTCCACTACGCCTGATGAGCCTTGATCATATCTTCTAATATAATTGACTTCCTCATTTGTGAGGATAGTCCGACTACTGGTTCAGGTCCAACGAAGTCAACCCCTGCTCCCTCAACTGCAAGGCGGTCTGCTTCTTCGTTGCCTTCAATTCCTTGGTGTCCAGGTACCCAGTATAGATCAACCTCGCATTGCCGGAAAGTCAATTCCAATACCTCCTGGCATTCCGCGACAAGAGCAGATCGCGATCTCCAGCCCGATATGGAGAGAATTGCAGCTCTGCTGTCCGAAAAGATTTGTATTTTCCTTCCCTCAATACCGGCCTCCAACAGTCTTTGGGTGCCCAGCGTAATGGCAGCGACCTCAGCCTGAAACACCGTGGTGTAATGGCCAAGGGACACCGATCCACTCAACTGGAGCTCTAGACAGTGGTAGCCGGCTCCTGAGGAGCCCTCAACACATGAACCATCTGTAAACAGAGTAACGGCTCCGGGTTCAATAATCTGCCCTTAGCGTTCACTCCACTCGGCTCTGGTGTATATTGTAGCTTTAACTCGTTTTTTAATAGGCTTTTCGCATCTATCATAGTCATCTTTCATTAAAAGTTCAGGGTGCCTCCGGACCGGTTTATCGAGGATTCTCGTATGGCCGGCCGGATGGCAACCTACCTTCCAAGTTCCTGCTGAGCGTAACCTCAGAGCGGCCAAGCACGCTTCCGCCTTTATATAGAGCGGTAGTGGTGGCAGGCTTAGCATGACCTCAAGAGCCGCTGTTGGCGCTGTCTTGATAGCCCCCGTCACTGAACGACACGCTAATCTTTGGAGCCGCTGTAGTGATCGCGCCGAATTTTTAAATTCGACTCTTGGCCACCAAATCACAGCTGCATAGGAAATTAACGGCCTAACTACGGTTTTGTAAATCCACAACACAATTTTCGGCGATAAGCCCCAGCTTTTGCCGAAAAGTCGTTTACAATTGAAAAAGGATCTAATAGCCGCGTCGATCCGGCCTTCTACATGACTTTTCCAGGTTAGTTTATTATCAAGCAAAACGCCTAGATATTTTGCCTCCTGGTGGAGAGAGAGATCATGCCCAAATAATTTGGGTGCTCTGTATCCATCTAGTTTCTTCCTCCTAGTAAAGATGGTTAGTGCGGTCTTTCCGGGATTAACGGTAAGTCCGCGAACTGTACACCATCTTTCTACGATACTAAGTGCCCTCTGCATTAAGTCGCATAGAGTAGGTAAAAATTTGCCTCGCACAACTATGCAGATGTCATCGGCATACCCTTGTGAATAAAGGCCTGCCGCATTCAGTTCCACTAACAAACCATCCACAACCATGGACCAAAGCAAGGGTGACAGGACCCCACCCTGAGGACATCCGTTGCTAACGGTTGCTTTTAGGCGGGCTCCGCCAATCCTCGCCTCCACAGTCCGATGTCTCACTATGTTGATTAACATTCTTTACAAGGTATGGCCGATACCGAAGTCCTTCATAGCCTTAAGTAGAGCTTTGGAATTGACCTTGTCAAAGGCTCCTTCCACGTCCAAGAATGCTACAAGTGCCATTTCCTTGTCACTAATTGATTTCTCCAGTCGGCTTACCAACTGATGGAGAGCCGACTCGGTAGATTTACCTTTCTGATATGCGTGTTGCGTAGTACACAGTTGTCTCTTAACAAGAACTTGACTCCTGATGTACCTATCACAAAGCTTTTCCAGGGATTTAAGCAAGAATGACGTCAGACTGATCGGTCTGAAGGACTTGGGGTCGTCATAATTGCTCTTCCCCGGCTTCGGTATGAATACGACTCGTGTTTGCCTCCAGGCGTGTGGTACGTAACCGGTGGCAAGACACGCTTTAAAAATGTTACAGAGGTATGGAATAATCATCTTAGCCACGCGCTGAAGCATAGCTTCAGGACGGTGATACCGTCCATACATGAAGTTTTGTACGGTGAGAAAGTACTCAGTGCCCACTCCACGCCTTCAGGTGAGACTACCTCTGCAGCTTTCCCCCAATCACTGCTCCTACCTATATAAGATTCAGAACAGGCACTATCCGAATTTTGATCACCTATCACGCAATTCGGAAAGTGTGTTTCAAGCAGCAGGCGAGCGGCTTCTGACGGTGTGGTGGTGTAACCACCGCTTGGAAGCCGCAGCATACCTACCTGCTCAGAGGGATTTTTTGATAGGACTTTTTTAATCCTTGCCGCTTCATTGACGGTAGTGATTTCCCCACAAAAATCCCTCCAACTGTTTCTTTTCCATTTCCTTACTTGTTTTTTGTATTCCCTCTTATTAGCGACCGCTTCATCCCAGTCACAGTCTTGTATAGTATTGCGGGCACGGTTAATAGACTTCCTGGTGCTCTGTCTTAAAAGACTAAGCTGTTTTGGAAGTGAATTCCGCTTTTGTTTTGGTAATCCGACTGTTAATGGACAAGACAACATGGCTGAGTTCAGTTTGCCAACCGCCTCTTCAATGCCCCGCGCGTCCCTCGGCATGCTATCATTTTCCCCCCATCCATCCACGAATGACCGCTCAAATAATACCCAGTCTGTTTTCCGCGGATTTCGGTAGGGTTCTAAACCTTCAGTCTCAGCCGAAATGTCGAAATATATTCTGCCATGATCAGACATGGTGAGATATTCCGACACGTGCCACCTTTTGGTCAGTTCGGCCATGAGACTTGTTCCTATTGAGACGTCAATGACTTCCTTCCTGCTTCTGTTGAAGAAGGTAGGCTTGTCTCCGACATTCAATATATCAAGATTGTTAGTACAAATAAACTCTAAAAGGGACTCACCTCGTCTGTTGGTGTTCGTGCTGCCCCACGCTGTGTGATGTGAGTTTGCATCAGCCCCGACGACCAGTTCCCAGGAGTTCCGATGACAGGCTTCAACCAGACACGCCAGCTCAATAGATGGCGGCAGGTCGGTTGAATCATACGGCAAATAGGCCGAGGCAAAGACCACGCTTTTACTCCCTTGAGTGGTTTCGACCTCCATTCTAATCGCCGCGAGATCCCCCGTAGAAAATTGGGGTAGAAACGTTACATTCATGTCTTTAGAGACATATATGCAAGCTCTAATTCTATCATTTTCACGGTGGCTATGAAAGAACTTACCGCGCAGTAGGCTGATGTCTCTTACTTTATTTCTAATTGTCCAGGGTTCCTGGAACATTCCAATACAACCCTGCATCCCCGCCAGCTTTTCATCCAAACAATTCATGGCTGCGCGGCAGTGATGCAGGTTTGCTTGCACGCAATTAATTTTCTGCAGCATTCTGAGTCCCTTCCTGACCCACGCTGAGTCTCATCCGCAGAGTGCCGAATCCATAAAAAATGCGGCCATTATCTCTACGGACGGTGTCAGCCGATGCCCTGTCGAGACCCAGATGCAGCAGCTGGCCTCTCTCGAGTTGTTCGGCGTGGTAGACCAGCCAACCGGATGTGTTGAGCTGACGGTTCTGCCCGCCGATCTGAGAGATAACAACCCTCGGATCTTCCACTTTGCCAGGGACAAACAAAGTTGCCTTTGTTTTCCTCAGCTCCCCAAGGCTAACTAGCCTGAGGTCGGAGCCCGAGGCCATAGGAATGCCATCCATTTCCCTATGTAACCATACGCGGGTTGGTTCGTCATAGCAAGCTGTGCGGATCACTCCCGCGTCGAGTTTTACACCCGCGAATCTAGGGCTAAGGCCCTCACTGATAGCAGCGCGAATCCTTCCCTGTAAGTGGGAAAGGATACTTTCTGACATCCTCTCACTCAGTTATGCCTCCATCACCGTGGTTCATTATCGCCAATCTGAGGTTGTCTGCCACAACCTCCCGATACCGCCTTGGGGGCGGTGTCTTTTTCTGACAAACCCGCTTATGTGGGTTTCCAGGCGGCGTAGTGTCCTTGGATCTAGCTCTCTTTGGGGTTCCCGGATCGTCCTGGGTGCCGCTTGGGTTTAGATCCCTCACAGCGTTCCCGGTACGATTAGGTTTGCCTTTGCCTTGCCCAAGAGCCGCTTTTTTCGCAGCCATTGAACTACCAGATGAGTTGTTTTCTCTTTGGGCTCTGGTTACCCCCGACCTTGCAGTTGATGGGCCGCTCTCCACGGCCTTCCCTTCAGCCAGACGCTTGGCATTTAACCTCTGCCTATTCCTTCTCTGGGTCTTGGTCTCCCTGCTCCCAGTTGGAATACCCCTGGCTTCGATTGCATCAACATTCATTGGCATGGGCTTCTTCATAAGCTTGTTACGCAATTCTGACCTCGACTCAGATTGAGTAGAGGCTCCAGGATTGGATACTTTAGATTCGCTGCCTTCCGCAGATCCCTCCACAATTGTGGCGAGAGTCGGTAGCAGCTTTTTAAAATCTTCCAGTCCGAGGACGGCTTCCCCTATAGCATCGGTTTCGCTATCCGAACGCAACAGTTCCTCCTCCTCGGTCTCAGTACAGTCCAGCTCGGTCGAAATTCCAACTACCTATGCCCGATAAACAGTAGGTGCTGGAGGGAAATTATCATTGCCAACACTGGAACATTCCCCTTCAATTCCAGTATTGGTTCCCCCACGTCTGTTTTGGCCCCCGCCCTTGGGCACTGGGGTATTGGAGCCTTTTTTGTTTAATTTCATATTGGATTCCTGTAAAGGCAAACTCTCATGAGTACGTTTTGTCGACCGATTACCCGCTCCTCAGATTCAACACCACGATTTCCACGCGTCATCTGTTTCATGAAACATTGAATGTTTCACGAGATGTGTGTCCAGGGTGATGCTAAACGCCGCAGGATATGCAAAAATTAATGCATCAGTCGAGTATAAACTCTGACCGGCATCACTTCACAAGAAACACCTAACGGCACAATCCACACTATAGACACTCTTTCCTTCTCCTCACTGAGAAAATCGCAAGAAGAAACGTGAAATATCGCGAGAATGAACCATCCGAGGGGCGTTTCAGCAACACTAGTCGATGCACCACAATAGCGGGATTCCGCGCACATGTCGCACTCACCAGATTTGCGATAATCACGACAGAAAAAACGATTTATGTCAGAGAGCACTTTTTCGCACTTTTTCGCACTTTTTAGCTAAATGCACGCCAGAACAGGTTTTTTCTGTACACATGTAACGCAGCGCCACTCCTTTTGGGTTCTCTTCTTTTTTTCTCAACTCAACGTGAAAATACAATCAACATTGGTTCCACCACATATACCAGGAGAAAGAGAAAGAGAAAGAGAGAGAGAGAGAGAGAGAGAGAGAGAGAGAGAGAGGGAGAACAATAGAGATCAACATGATCAAGATTCCGATCTTTCTACTCGTAACAAGGATTTACCTTCAGGATCTGAAACTGCAAAAGCCAACCCGACAGATGCTCCAGCCAATATCAAAAAGTCAAAGAGGCTCAGGAGAAAGAAGACACCTTCAATGGTTTCTAACCAAAAGAAAATTACAAAAGTTGCTCCTTCCAGATGGGCAACATCAATACTTCATGCTGTACTCATGATCTTCATGCTGTTCAGCACTATTTTAGCTACGTCTAACAACCCAGACAAACCCAACATCGAAGTTTTTATTCCAGAACCAGAAATTTACATTGAGAAGATGGGGATTGCACGTCTACAACGTGGGAATCTTCAAGTGGAAATCACATATACAACAGCTGAATTTCAAAGAGATCAGGAACTAATCAACGCAATCTGGGACAAGATGTCATTGGCCTGCAAAACGGCAAGCGAAGCCGTGTCGGACGCTGATACTACTTGCACACATAACATCAATCACCTCCAACATAAGAGGGATTATTTACTTGAGGAAATCAACCGTATATCAGAAAAACAAGGTGTACGCAAAAAACGTGGATTACTTGGCCAAGCAGTGACATATCTCTTTGGGGTTAATGATCAAGTATATGCAAGCATTGATCAACTCAAGGAGAGACACGAAGACACACAGAAGCAGATCAAGCAACAATCATTGATGCTGAGTACAAAGGTGGATCTGTCCAACACCATAATAGAAAACAAACTTCGGAAAGGAGAATGGTCAAAACTATATGGGCGCTGGTCCCGGAATCGCCACAAACGAGAGTAGGCGCATTTTGTAGGTACTGATATAAGATCGAAAAATTGCCGGGACCCAGGACGATAAACGCTGGGAGTCCTTGTAAAAATGCCTTTATCCTTTCGATAAATCGCTGTTTTGACAACGAATTACACAAGAACTGCTAAAGTGATCTTGATGAAATTCGGTATAGGGTCACTGTATGACTTAAAGTTTTTATCCATGCATATGACCCCCTCCCCCCACCCTCCATTCTGATAGCCCCCATACAAAATGGGGGCGCTTTACCTTATAACTCCTTTCTAAGAGGAGGTAGAAAGCTGAAATTCGACAAGGGAACAAAGCTTAGGGAACACTTTTAAACCATGTATAATATCTCCCTCCTCTGTCCCCTTTTCTGGTAGCCCTCATGCAAAATGAGAGCATTTCACCTTATAACTCCTTTCTGAGAAAAGATAGGAAGTTGAAATACAGCATGGGAACAAGGCTTAAAGAAGACTTTTTAACCATACTGACCAAACTCTTCCTCCATCACCCCTTCTGGTAGCCCCCATACAAAATAAGACTATTTTACTTTATAACTTCTTTCTAAGAGGAGGCAGAAAGCTGTAATTCGACTTGATGTCTATAAATGCATATAAAATCTAGAAAATTATTGTTAACGTTATTAGTTATTCATTTTTTTCATTCTTCTACAAACAACTACTTCTTCTCAGAAAGGAGGTCAAAATGCTCTCATTTTGTATAGGATTAGTAGAAGGAGTGGTGGAGGAGCGGGTTAACATGCATGGTTGAAAAGTCTTCCATAAGTATTGTTCCCTTGTTGAATATCAGCTTTCTACATCGTCTTAGAAAGGAGTTATAAGGTAAAGTGCCCCCATTTTGTATGGGGGCTATCAGAATGGAGGGTGGGGGGAGGGTGTGATATGCATGGATAAAAACTTTAAGTCATACAGTGACCCTATACCGAATTTCATCAAGATCACTTTAGCAGTTCTTGTGTAATTCGTTGTCAAAACAACGATCTTTCGGAAGGATAAAGGCCTTTTTTACAAGGACTCCCAGCGTTTATCGTCCTGGATCCCGGCATTTTTCTCAACCTTATATCAATATCTTCAAAATGCGTCTACTCTAATCTTTGTATGAAGATGAACCAGCGCCCATATACTTTTGATCATTCTTCATCATTGTAAAAAATAGTTTTTATGCTCTAGAACTGTTCCTCCATGGTTTAGAACATTGATCCCAGAACAAAAGTTGTCACCTATACTAATGTCTATCCGATGACATAGGTCCCGTTCGTGGCGATTCCGGGACCGCATTTGACCATTCTCCTTTGATGAAAAAATCATGCAGATCAACGAGGCCATAGGTGAAATGGCCAACTGGTATGTTGGAATAGACCACAACCGAGTGCGCATTGATATTTTAACCACCTACATCAATGCTGCTGACTGTTACGAGGAATTCGAGAGGAAACTGACCAACATTCAACTCGCGAAAGATGGTAAGCTAGATTTACATAGCCTCGTCACGGGAAGAACTCTCCAAGACACCATTCAAAGGACATTGAGGCACATCGGTCCAGACTTTGATATACCCCGAAGGCAACGAGAGCCAAGTGACTATATCTTTCGGGACGGTGAACTTGTCATCTTCGGGAAATTCCCCATTCTCGAAAAGGATGAGTTTCATCTCATTCACGTAACACCAATTCCCGTAGCAGTGGAAAACGGCACATTCATCGTGCCAGAAATAGAAGCAGACACAATGGGAATCGATTTCAACAAACAGATTTACTTCACATCAGAGGATGGACACAATCAGTGTTCTCCTATCGGTTCCGGGGAATACTACTGTACACTAAGTCTCTTGCACAACATGGATCAGAACCCTAACTGCGTAATCGACGAAATATATCATCGACACCCAAAAACCAAATGTGAGATGATAGCCGTACGCTTAGAGCGGACGTTGTGGAAGAGGTTAGCAATGGAAAACACGTGGCTGTTCATTGCTTCACAACCTACGTCCGTTGCAGGCATCTATAAGGGGCATCGAGAAGAGAAGCTGCTGAAGAATGCTGGAATTCTCCGGATTAAAGAAGGCTGCGTTATCAAAACCAAGAGGCAAACCCTTCATTCAACGATAGAACACCATATGAAGGCTTCTGCTACATACATTAAGCCTTTAGAGTTTGCAGTCGTAGAGTCTTCCAGACTCAGAAAGATCGCTATAATTGACCCGAAGCCAATCATCAATGGGCAGAACTTATTCCACCAAGCCAAAAATGTGGAAATGCCCAAACCACTAACATACGGAGAAGTTATAACCCATCCAGCCGTGAGCAGTGGATCCGTCTTGC
>NW_026604384.1:20208-55294 GCF_024763615.1 Phlebotomus papatasi | reverse complement strand
CGCAATTCTTAAAATTTCTCAATGAAAATCACATTAGAATACTTCAAATAATTCTAACAATCAATTAATATCTTTAGTTGAATTTTTTCTTGGAAAAATTCCCATTAAAAATCATCATGATCCCACCCTTGGGAGTTTTTTTTTAATTTTTTAAAAATGCCAAAATCTGCTCTAGAAACCGCAATTCTTAAAATTTCTCAATGAAAATCACATTAGAATACTTCAAATAATTCTAACAATCAATTAATATCTTTAGTTGAATTTTTTCTTGGAAAAATTCCCATTAAAAATCATCATGATCCCACCCTTGGGAGTTTTTTTTTTAATTTTTTAAAAATGCCAAAATCTGCTCTAGAAACCGCAATTCTTAAAATTTCTCAATGAAAATCACATTAGAATACTTCAAATAATTCTAACAATCAATTAATATCTTTAGTTGAATTTTTTCTTGGAAAAATTCCCATTAAAAATCATCATGATCCCACCCTTGGGAGTTTTTTTTTAATTTTTTAAAAATGCCAAAATCTGCTCTAGAAACCGCAATTCTTAAAATTTCTCAATGAAAATCACATTAGAATACTTCAAATAATTCTAACAATCAATTAATATCTTTAGTTGAATTTTTTCTTGGAAAAATTCCCATTAAAAATCATCATGATCCCACCCTTGGGAGTTTTTTTTTAATTTTTTAAAAATGCCAAAATCTGCTCTAGAAACCGCAATTCTTAAAATTTCTCAATGAAAATCACATTAGAATACTTCAAATAATTCTAACAATCAATTAATATCTTTAGTTGAATTTTTTCTTGGAAAAATTCCCATTAAAAATCATCATGATCCCACCCTTGGGAGTTTTTTTTTAATTTTTTAAAAATGCCAAAATCTGCTCTAGAAACCGCAATTCTTAAAATTTCTCAATGAAAATCACATTAGAATACTTCAAATAATTCTAACAATCAATTAATATCTTTAGTTGAATTTTTTCTTGGAAAAATTCCCATTAAAAATCATCATGATCCCACCCTTGGGAGTTTTTTTTTAATTTTTTAAAAATGCCAAAATCTGCTCTAGAAACCGCAATTCTTAAAATTTCTCAATGAAAATCACATTAGAATACTTCAAATAATTCTAACAATCAATTAATATCTTTAGTTGAATTTTTTCTTGGAAAAATTCCCATTAAAAATCATCATGATCCCACCCTTGGGAGTTTTTTTTTAATTTTTTAAAAATGCCAAAATCTGCTCTAGAAACCGCAATTCTTAAAATTTCTCAATGAAAATCACATTAGAATACTTCAAATAATTCTAACAATCAATTAATATCTTTAGTTGAATTTTTTCTTGGAAAAATTCCCATTAAAAATCATCATGATCCCACCCTTGGGAGTTTTTTTTTAATTTTTTAAAAATGCCAAAATCTGCTCTAGAAACCGCAATTCTTAAAATTTCTCAATGAAAATCACATTAGAATACTTCAAATAATTCTAACAATCAATTAATATCTTTAGTTGAATTTTTTCTTGGAAAAATTCCCATTAAAAATCATCATGATCCCACCCTTGGGAGTTTTTTTTTAATTTTTTAAAAATGCCAAAATCTGCTCTAGAAACCGCAATTCTTAAAATTTCTCAATGAAAATCACATTAGAATACTTCAAATAATTCTAACAATCAATTAATATCTTTAGTTGAATTTTTTCTTGGAAAAATTCCCATTAAAAATCATCATGATGATCCAAAATCTGCTCTACCGCAATTGGAATACTTCAAATAATTCTAACAATCAATTAATATCTTTAGTTGAATTTTTTCTTGGAAAAATTCCCATTTTTTGATCCCACCCTTGGGAAATTTTTTAAAAATGCCAAAATCTGCTCTAGAAACCGCAATTCTTAAAATTTCTCAATGAAAATCACATTAGAATACTTCAAATAATTCTAACAATCAATTAATATCTTTAGTTGAATTTTTTCTTGGAAAAATTCCCATTAAAAATCATCATGATCCCACCCTTGGGAGTTTTTTTTTAATTTTTTAAAAATGCCAAAATCTGCTCTAGAAACCGCAATTCTTAAAATTTCTCAATGAAAATCACATTAGAATACTTCAAATAATTCTAACAATCAATTAATATCTTTAGTTGAATTTTTTCTTGGAAAAATTCCCATTAAAAATCATCATGATCCCACCCTTGGGAGTTTTTTTTTAATTTTTTAAAAATGCCAAAATCTGCTCTAGAAACCGCAATTCTTAAAATTTCTCAATGAAAATCACATTAGAATACTTCAAATAATTTTAACAATCAATTAATATCTTTAGTTGAATTTTTTCTTGGAAAAATTCCCATTAAAAATCATCATGATCCCACCCTTGGGAGTTTTTTTTTTAATTTTTTAAAAATGCCAAAATCTGCTCTAGAAACCGCAATTCTTAAAATTTCTCAATGAAAATCACATTAGAATACTTCAAATAATTCTAACAATCAATTAATATCTTTAGTTGAATTTTTTCTTGGAAAAATTCCCATTAAAAATCATCATGATCCCACCCTTGGGAGTTTTTTTTTAATTTTTTAAAAATGCCAAAATCTGCTCTAGAAACCGCAATTCTTAAAATTTCTCAATGAAAATCACATTAGAATACTTCAAATAATTCTAACAATCAATTAATATCTTTAGTTGAATTTTTTCTTGGAAAAATTCCCATTAAAAATCATCATGATCCCACCCTTGGGAGTTTTTTTTTAATTTTTTAAAAATGCCAAAATCTGCTCTAGAAACCGCAATTCTTAAAATTTCTCAATGAAAATCACATTAGAATACTTCAAATAATTCTAACAATCAATTAATATCTTTAGTTGAATTTTTTCTTGGAAAAATTCCCATTAAAAATCATCATGATCCCACCCTTGGGAGTTTTTTTTTAATTTTTTAAAAATGCCAAAATCTGCTCTAGAAACCGCAATTCTTAAAATTTCTCAATGAAAATCACATTAGAATACTTCAAATAATTCTAACAATCAATTAATATCTTTAGTTGAATTTTTTCTTGGAAAAATTCCCATTAAAAATCATCATGATCCCACCCTTGGGAGTTTTTTTTTAATTTTTTAAAAATGCCAAAATCTGCTCTAGAAACCGCAATTCTTAAAATTTCTCAATGAAAATCACATTAGAATACTTCAAATAATTCTAACAATCAATTAATATCTTTAGTTGAATTTTTTCTTGGAAAAATTCCCATTAAAAATCATTATGATCCCACCCTTGGGAGTTTTTTTTTTAATTTTTTAAAAATGCCAAAATCTGCTCTAGAAACCGCAATTCTTAAAATTTCTCAATGAAAATCACATTAGAATACTTCAAATAATTCTAACAATCAATTAATATCTTTAGTTGAATTTTTTCTTGGAAAAATTCCCATTAAAAATCATTATGATCCCACCCTTGGGAGTTTTTTTTTAATTTTTTAAAAATGCCAAAATCTGCTCTAGAAACCGCAATTCTTAAAATTTCTCAATGAAAATCACATTAGAATACTTCAAATAATTCTAACAATCAATTAATATCTTTAGTTGAATTTTTTCTTGGAAAAATTCCCATTAAAAATCATCATGATCCCACCCTTGGGAGTTTTTTTTTAATTTTTTAAAAATGCCAAAATCTGCTCTAGAAACCGCAATTCTTAAAATTTCTCAATGAAAATCACATTAGAATACTTCAAATAATTCTAACAATCAATTAATATCTTTAGTTGAATTTTTTCTTGGAAAAATTCCCATTAAAAATCATCATGATCCCACCCTTGGGAGTTTTTTTTTAATTTTTTAAAAATGCCAAAATCTGCTCTAGAAACCGCAATTCTTAAAATTTCTCAATGAAAATCACATTAGAATACTTCAAATAATTCTAACAATCAATTAATATCTTTAGTTGAATTTTTTCTTGGAAAAATTCCCATTAAAAATCATCATGATCCCACCCTTGGGAGTTTTTTTTTAATTTTTTAAAAATGCCAAAATCTGCTCTAGAAACCGCAATTCTTAAAATTTCTCAATGAAAATCACATTAGAATACTTCAAATAATTCTAACAATCAATTAATATCTTTAGTTGAATTTTTTCTTGGAAAAATTCCCATTAAAAATCATCATGATCCCACCCTTGGGAGTTTTTTTTTAATTTTTTAAAAATGCCAAAATCTGCTCTAGAAACCGCAATTCTTAAAATTTCTCAATGAAAATCACATTAGAATACTTCAAATAATTCTAACAATCAATTAATATCTTTAGTTGAATTTTTTCTTGGAAAAATTCCCATTAAAAATCATCATGATCCCACCCTTGGGAGCTTTTTTTTTAATTTTTTAAAAATGCCAAAATCTGCTCTAGAAACCGCAATTCTTAAAATTTCTCAATGAAAATCACATTAGAATACTTCAAATAATTCTAACAATCAATTAATATCTTTAGTTGAATTTTTTCTTGGAAAAATTCCCATTAAAAATCATCATGATCCCACCCTTGGGAGTTTTTTTTTAATTTTTTAAAAATGCCAAAATCTGCTCTAGAAACCGCAATTCTTAAAATTTCTCAATGAAAATCACATTAGAATACTTCAAATAATTCTAACAATCAATTAATATCTTTAGTTGAATTTTTTCTTGGAAAAATTCCCATTAAAAATCATCATGATCCCACCCTTGGGAGTTTTTTTTTAATTTTTTAAAAATGCCAAAATCTGCTCTAGAAACCGCAATTCTTAAAATTTCTCAATGAAAATCACATTAGAATACTTCAAATAATTCTAACAATCAATTAATATCTTTAGTTGAATTTTTTCTTGGAAAAATTCCCATTAAAAATCATCATGATCCCACCCTTGGGAGTTTTTTTTTAATTTTTTAAAAATGCCAAAATCTGCTCTAGAAACCGCAATTCTTAAAATTTCTCAATGAAAATCACATTAGAATACTTCAAATAATTCTAACAATCAATTAATATCTTTAGTTGAATTTTTTCTTGGAAAAATTCCCATTAAAAATCATCATGATCCCACCCTTGGGAGTTTTTTTTTAATTTTTTAAAAATGCCAAAATCTGCTCTAGAAACCGCAATTCTTAAAATTTCTCAATGAAAATCACATTAGAATACTTCAAATAATTCTAACAATCAATTAATATCTTTAGTTGAATTTTTTCTTGGAAAAATTCCCATTAAAAATCATCATGATCCCACCCTTGGGAGTTTTTTTTTAATTTTTTAAAAATGCCAAAATCTGCTCTAGAAACCGCAATTCTTAAAATTTCTCAATGAAAATCACATTAGAATACTTCAAATAATTCTAACAATCAATTAATATCTTTAGTTGAATTTTTTCTTGGAAAAATTCCCATTAAAAATCATCATGATCCCACCCTTGGGAGTTTTTTTTTAATTTTTTAAAAATGCCAAAATCTGCTCTAGAAACCGCAATTCTTAAAATTTCTCAATGAAAATCACATTAGAATACTTCAAATAATTCTAACAATCAATTAATATCTTTAGTTGAATTTTTTCTTGGAAAAATTCCCATTAAAAATCATCATGATCCCACCCTTGGGAGTTTTTTTTTTAATTTTTTAAAAATGCCAAAATCTGCTCTAGAAACCGCAATTCTTAAAATTTCTCAATGAAAATCACATTAGAATACTTCAAATAATTCTAACAATCAATTAATATCTTTAGTTGAATTTTTTCTTGGAAAAATTCCCATTAAAAATCATCATGATCCCACCCTTGGGAGTTTTTTTTTAATTTTTTAAAAATGCCAAAATCTGCTCTAGAAACCGCAATTCTTAAAATTTCTCAATGAAAATCACATTAGAATACTTCAAATAATTCTAACAATCAATTAATATCTTTAGTTGAATTTTTTCTTGGAAAAATTCCCATTAAAAATCATCATGATCCCACCCTTGGGAGTTTTTTTTTAATTTTTTAAAAATGCCAAAATCTGCTCTAGAAACCGCAATTCTTAAAATTTCTCAATGAAAATCACATTAGAATACTTCAAATAATTCTAACAATCAATTAATATCTTTAGTTGAATTTTTTCTTGGAAAAATTCCCATTAAAAATCATCATGATCCCACCCTTGGGAGTTTTTTTTTAATTTTTTAAAAATGCCAAAATCTGCTCTAGAAACCGCAATTCTTAAAATTTCTCAATGAAAATCACATTAGAATACTTCAAATAATTCTAACAATCAATTAATATCTTTAGTTGAATTTTTTCTTGGAAAAATTCCCATTAAAAATCATCATGATCCCACCCTTGGGAGTTTTTTTTTAATTTTTTAAAAATGCCAAAATCTGCTCTAGAAACCGCAATTCTTAAAATTTCTCAATGAAAATCACATTAGAATACTTCAAATAATTCTAACAATCAATTAATATCTTTAGTTGAATTTTTTCTTGGAAAAATTCCCATTAAAAATCATCATGATCCCACCCTTGGGAGTTTTTTTTTTAATTTTTTAAAAATGCCAAAATCTGCTCTAGAAACCGCAATTCTTAAAATTTCTCAATGAAAATCACATTAGAATACTTCAAATAATTCTAACAATCAATTAATATCTTTAGTTGAATTTTTTCTTGGAAAAATTCCCATTAAAAATCATCATGATCCCACCCTTGGGAGTTTTTTTTTAATTTTTTAAAAATGCCAAAATCTGCTCTAGAAACCGCAATTCTTAAAATTTCTCAATGAAAATCACATTAGAATACTTCAAATAATTCTAACAATCAATTAATATCTTTAGTTGAATTTTTTCTTGGAAAAATTCCCATTAAAAATCATCATGATCCCACCCTTGGGAGTTTTTTTTTAATTTTTTAAAAATGCCAAAATCTGCTCTAGAAACCGCAATTCTTAAAATTTCTCAATGAAAATCACATTAGAATACTTCAAATAATTCTAACAATCAATTAATATCTTTAGTTGAATTTTTTCTTGGAAAAATTCCCATTAAAAATCATCATATGATTCCCATTTTTTTAATTTTTTAAAAATGCCCACCCTTGGGAGTTTTTTTTTTGGGAATTTTTTAAAAATGCCAAAATCTGCTCTAGAAACCGCAATTCTTAAAATTTCTCAATGAAAATCACATTAGAATACTTCAAATAATTCTAACAATCAATTAATATCTTTAGTTGAATTTTTTCTTGGAAAAATTCCCATTAAAAATCATCATGATCCCACCCTTGGGAGTTTTTTTTTTTAATTTTTTAAAAATGCCAAAATCTGCTCTAGAAACCGCAATTCTTAAAATTTCTCAATGAAAATCACATTAGAATACTTCAAATAATTCTAACAATCAATTAATATCTTTAGTTGAATTTTTTCTTGGAAAAATTCCCATTAAAAATCATCATGATCCCACCCTTGGGAGTTTTTTTTTAATTTTTTAAAAATGCCAAAATCTGCTCTAGAAACCGCAATTCTTAAAATTTCTCAATGAAAATCACATTAGAATACTTCAAATAATTCTAACAATCAATTAATATCTTTAGTTGAATTTTTTCTTGGAAAAATTCCCATTAAAAATCATCATGATCCCACCCTTGGGAGTTTTTTTTTAATTTTTTAAAAATGCCAAAATCTGCTCTAGAAACCGCAATTCTTAAAATTTCTCAATGAAAATCACATTAGAATACTTCAAATAATTCTAACAATCAATTAATATCTTTAGTTGAATTTTTTCTTGGAAAAATTCCCATTAAAAATCATCATGATCCCACCCTTGGGAGTTTTTTTTTAATTTTTTAAAAATGCCAAAATCTGCTCTAGAAACCGCAATTCTTAAAATTTCTCAATGAAAATCACATTAGAATACTTCAAATAATTCTAACAATCAATTAATATCTTTAGTTGAATTTTTTCTTGGAAAAATTCCCATTAAAAATCATCATGATCCCACCCTTGGGAGTTTTTTTTTAATTTTTTAAAAATGCCAAAATCTGCTCTAGAAACCGCAATTCTTAAAATTTCTCAATGAAAATCACATTAGAATACTTCAAATAATTCTAACAATCAATTAATATCTTTAGTTGAATTTTTTCTTGGAAAAATTCCCATTAAAAATCATCATGATCCCACCCTTGGGAGTTTTTTTTTAATTTTTTAAAAATGCCAAAATCTGCTCTAGAAACCGCAATTCTTAAAATTTCTCAATGAAAATCACATTAGAATACTTCAAATAATTCTAACAATCAATTAATATCTTTAGTTGAATTTTTTCTTGGAAAAATTCCCATTAAAAATCATCATGATCCCACCCTTGGGAGTTTTTTTTTAATTTTTTAAAAATGCCAAAATCTGCTCTAGAAACCGCAATTCTTAAAATTTCTCAATGAAAATCACATTAGAATACTTCAAATAATTCTAACAATCAATTAATATCTTTAGTTGAATTTTTTCTTGGAAAAATTCCCATTAAAAATCATCATGATCCCACCCTTGGGAGTTTTTTTTTAATTTTTTAAAAATGCCAAAATCTGCTCTAGAAACCGCAATTCTTAAAATTTCTCAATGAAAATCACATTAGAATACTTCAAATAATTCTAACAATCAATTAATATCTTTAGTTGAATTTTTTCTTGGAAAAATTCCCATTAAAAATCATCATGATCCCACCCTTGGGAGTTTTTTTTTAATTTTTTAAAAATGCCAAAATCTGCTCTAGAAACCGCAATTCTTAAAATTTCTCAATGAAAATCACATTAGAATACTTCAAATAATTCTAACAATCAATTAATATCTTTAGTTGAATTTTTTCTTGGAAAAATTCCCATTAAAAATCATCATGATCCCACCCTTGGGAGTTTTTTTTTAATTTTTTAAAAATGCCAAAATCTGCTCTAGAAACCGCAATTCTTAAAATTTCTCAATGAAAATCACATTAGAATACTTCAAATAATTCTAACAATCAATTAATATCTTTAGTTGAATTTTTTCTTGGAAAAATTCCCATTAAAAATCATCATGATCCCACCCTTGGGAGTTTTTTTTTAATTTTTTAAAAATGCCAAAATCTGCTCTAGAAACCGCAATTCTTAAAATTTCTCAATGAAAATCACATTAGAATACTTCAAATAATTCTAACAATCAATTAATATCTTTAGTTGAATTTTTTCTTGGAAAAATTCCCATTAAAAATCATCATGATCCCACCCTTGGGAGTTTTTTTTTAATTTTTTAAAAATGCCAAAATCTGCTCTAGAAACCGCAATTCTTAAAATTTCTCAATGAAAATCACATTAGAATACTTCAAATAATTCTAACAATCAATTAATATCTTTAGTTGAATATTTTCTTGGAAAAATTCCCATTAAAAATCATCATGATCCCACCCTTGGGAGTTTTTTTTTAATTTTTTAAAAATGCCAAAATCTGCTCTAGAAACCGCAATTCTTAAAATTTCTCAATGAAAATCACATTAGAATACTTCAAATAATTCTAACAATCAATTAATATCTTTAGTTGAATTTTTTCTTGGAAAAATTCCCATTAAAAATCATCATGATCCCACCCTTGGGAGTTTTTTTTTAATTTTTTAAAAATGCCAAAATCTGCTCTAGAAACCGCAATTCTTAAAATTTCTCAATGAAAATCACATTAGAATACTTCAAATAATTCTAACAATCAATTAATATCTTTAGTTGAATTTTTTCTTGGAAAAATTCCCATTAAAAATCATCATGATCCCACCCTTGGGAGTTTTTTTTTAATTTTTTTAAAAATGCCAAAATCTGCTCTAGAAACCGCAATTCTTAAAATTTCTCAATGAAAATCACATTAGAATACTTCAAATAATTCTAACAATCAATTAATATCTTTAGTTGAATTTTTTCTTGGAAAAATTCCCATTAAAAATCATCATGATCCCACCCTTGGGAGTTTTTTTTTAATTTTTTAAAAATGCCAAAATCTGCTCTAGAAACCGCAATTCTTAAAATTTCTCAATGAAAATCACATTAGAATACTTCAAATAATTCTAACAATCAATTAATATCTTTAGTTGAATTTTTTCTTGGAAAAATTCCCATTAAAAATCATCATGATCCCACCCTTGGGAGTTTTTTTTTAATTTTTTAAAAATGCCAAAATCTGCTCTAGAAACCGCAATTCTTAAAATTTCTCAATGAAAATCACATTAGAATACTTCAAATAATTCTAACAATCAATTAATATCTTTAGTTGAATTTTTTCTTGGAAAAATTCCCATTAAAAATCATCATGATCCCACCCTTGGGAGTTTTTTTTTAATTTTTTAAAAATGCCAAAATCTGCTCTAGAAACCGCAATTCTTAAAATTTCTCAATGAAAATCACATTAGAATACTTCAAATAATTCTAACAATCAATTAATATCTTTAGTTGAATTTTTTCTTGGAAAAATTCCCATTAAAAATCATCATGATCCCACCCTTGGGAGTTTTTTTTTAATTTTTTAAAAATGCCAAAATCTGCTCTAGAAACCGCAATTCTTAAAATTTCTCAATGAAAATCACATTAGAATACTTCAAATAATTCTAACAATCAATTAATATCTTTAGTTGAATTTTTTCTTGGAAAAATTCCCATTAAAAATCATCATGATCCCACCCTTGGGAGTTTTTTTTTAATTTTTTAAAAATGCCAAAATCTGCTCTAGAAACCGCAATTCTTAAAATTTCTCAATGAAAATCACATTAGAATACTTCAAATAATTCTAACAATCAATTAATATCTTTAGTTGAATTTTTTCTTGGAAAAATTCCCATTAAAAATCATCATGATCCCACCCTTGGGAGTTTTTTTTTAATTTTTTAAAAATGCCAAAATCTGCTCTAGAAACCGCAATTCTTAAAATTTCTCAATGAAAATCACATTAGAATACTTCAAATAATTCTAACAATCAATTAATATCTTTAGTTGAATTTTTTCTTGGAAAAATTCCCATTAAAAATCATCATGATCCCACCCTTGGGAGTTTTTTTTTAATTTTTTAAAAATGCCAAAATCTGCTCTAGAAACCGCAATTCTTAAAATTTCTCAATGAAAATCACATTAGAATACTTCAAATAATTCTAACAATCAATTAATATCTTTAGTTGAATTTTTTCTTGGAAAAATTCCCATTAAAAATCATCATGATCCCACCCTTGGGAGTTTTTTTTTAATTTTTTAAAAATGCCAAAATCTGCTCTAGAAACCGCAATTCTTAAAATTTCTCAATGAAAATCACATTAGAATACTTCAAATAATTCTAACAATCAATTAATATCTTTAGTTGAATTTTTTCTTGGAAAAATTCCCATTAAAAATCATCATGATCCCACCCTTGGGAGTTTTTTTTTAATTTTTTAAAAATGCCAAAATCTGCTCTAGAAACCGCAATTCTTAAAATTTCTCAATGAAAATCACATTAGAATACTTCAAATAATTCTAACAATCAATTAATATCTTTAGTTGAATTTTTTCTTGGAAAAATTCCCATTAAAAATCATCATGATCCCACCCTTGGGAGTTTTTTTTTAATTTTTTAAAAATGCCAAAATCTGCTCTAGAAACCGCAATTCTTAAAATTTCTCAATGAAAATCACATTAGAATACTTCAAATAATTCTAACAATCAATTAATATCTTTAGTTGAATTTTTTCTTGGAAAAATTCCCATTAAAAATCATTATGATCCCACCCTTGGGAGTTTTTTTTTAATTTTTTAAAAATGCCAAAATCTGCTCTAGAAACCGCAATTCTTAAAATTTCTCAATGAAAATCACATTAGAATACTTCAAATAATTCTAACAATCAATTAATATCTTTAGTTGAATTTTTTCTTGGAAAAATTCCCATTAAAAATCATCATGATCCCACCCTTGGGAGTTTTTTTTTAATTTTTTAAAAATGCCAAAATCTGCTCTAGAAACCGCAATTCTTAAAATTTCTCAATGAAAATCACATTAGAATACTTCAAATAATTCTAACAATCAATTAATATCTTTAGTTGAATTTTTTCTTGGAAAAATTCCCATTAAAAATCATCATGATCCCACCCTTGGGAGTTTTTTTTTAATTTTTTAAAAATGCCAAAATCTGCTCTAGAAACCGCAATTCTTAAAATTTCTCAATGAAAATCACATTAGAATACTTCAAATAATTCTAACAATCAATTAATATCTTTAGTTGAATTTTTTCTTGGAAAAATTCCCATTAAAAATCATCATGATCCCACCCTTGGGAGTTTTTTTTTAATTTTTTAAAAATGCCAAAATCTGCTCTAGAAACCGCAATTCTTAAAATTTCTCAATGAAAATCACATTAGAATACTTCAAATAATTCTAACAATCAATTAATATCTTTAGTTGAATTTTTTCTTGGAAAAATTCCCATTAAAAATCATCATGATCCCACCCTTGGGAGTTTTTTTTTAATTTTTTAAAAATGCCAAAATCTGCTCTAGAAACCGCAATTCTTAAAATTTCTCAATGAAAATCACATTAGAATACTTCAAATAATTCTAACAATCAATTAATATCTTTAGTTGAATTTTTTCTTGGAAAAATTCCCATTAAAAATCATCATGATCCCACCCTTGGGAGTTTTTTTTTAATTTTTTAAAAATGCCAAAATCTGCTCTAGAAACCGCAATTCTTAAAATTTCTCAATGAAAATCACATTAGAATACTTCAAATAATTCTAACAATCAATTAATATCTTTAGTTGAATTTTTTCTTGGAAAAATTCCCATTAAAAATCATCATGATCCCACCCTTGGGAGTTTTTTTTTAATTTTTTAAAAATGCCAAAATCTGCTCTAGAAACCGCAATTCTTAAAATTTCTCAATGAAAATCACATTAGAATACTTCAAATAATTCTAACAATCAATTAATATCTTTAGTTGAATTTTTTCTTGGAAAAATTCCCATTAAAAATCATCATGATCCCACCCTTGGGAGTTTTTTTTTAATTTTTTAAAAATGCCAAAATCTGCTCTAGAAACCGCAATTCTTAAAATTTCTCAATGAAAATCACATTAGAATACTTCAAATAATTCTAACAATCAATTAATATCTTTAGTTGAATTTTTTCTTGGAAAAATTCCCATTAAAAATCATTATGATCCCACCCTTGGGAGTTTTTTTTTAATTTTTTAAAAATGCCAAAATCTGCTCTAGAAACCGCAATTCTTAAAATTTCTCAATGAAAATCACATTAGAATACTTCAAATAATTCTAACAATCAATTAATATCTTTAGTTGAATTTTTTCTTGGAAAAATTCCCATTAAAAATCATCATGATCCCACCCTTGGGAGTTTTTTTTTGGGAAATTTTTTAAAAATGCCAAAATCTGCTCTAGAAACCGCAATTCTTAAAATTTCTCAATGAAAATCACATTAGAATACTTCAAATAATTCTAACAATCAATTAATATCTTTAGTTGAATTTTTTCTTGGAAAAATTCCCATTAAAAATCATCATGATCCCACCCTTGGGAGTTTTTTTTTAATTTTTTAAAAATGCCAAAATCTGCTCTAGAAACCGCAATTCTTAAAATTTCTCAATGAAAATCACATTAGAATACTTCAAATAATTCTAACAATCAATTAATATCTTTAGTTGAATTTTTTCTTGGAAAAATTCCCATTAAAAATCATCATGATCCCACCCTTGGGAGTTTTTTTTTAATTTTTTAAAAATGCCAAAATCTGCTCTAGAAACCGCAATTCTTAAAATTTCTCAATGAAAATCACATTAGAATACTTCAAATAATTCTAACAATCAATTAATATCTTTAGTTGAATTTTTTCTTGGAAAAATTCCCATTAAAAATCATCATGATCCCACCCTTGGGAGTTTTTTTTTAATTTTTTAAAAATGCCAAAATCTGCTCTAGAAACCGCAATTCTTAAAATTTCTCAATGAAAATCACATTAGAATACTTCAAATAATTCTAACAATCAATTAATATCTTTAGTTGAATTTTTTCTTGGAAAAATTCCCATTAAAAATCATCATGATCCCACCCTTGGGAGTTTTTTTTTAATTTTTTAAAAATGCCAAAATCTGCTCTAGAAACCGCAATTCTTAAAATTTCTCAATGAAAATCACATTAGAATACTTCAAATAATTCTAACAATCAATTAATATCTTTAGTTGAATTTTTTCTTGGAAAAATTCCCATTAAAAATCATCATGATCCCACCCTTGGGAGTTTTTTTTTAATTTTTTAAAAATGCCAAAATCTGCTCTAGAAACCGCAATTCTTAAAATTTCTCAATGAAAATCACATTAGAATACTTCAAATAATTCTAACAATCAATTAATATCTTTAGTTGAATTTTTTCTTGGAAAAATTCCCATTAAAAATCATCATGATCCCACCCTTGGGAGTTTTTTTTTAATTTTTTAAAAATGCCAAAATCTGCTCTAGAAACCGCAATTCTTAAAATTTCTCAATGAAAATCACATTAGAATACTTCAAATAATTCTAACAATCAATTAATATCTTTAGTTGAATTTTTTCTTGGAAAAATTCCCATTAAAAATCATCATGATCCCACCCTTGGGAGTTTTTTTTTAATTTTTTAAAAATGCCAAAATCTGCTCTAGAAACCGCAATTCTTAAAATTTCTCAATGAAAATCACATTAGAATACTTCAAATAATTCTAACAATCAATTAATATCTTTAGTTGAATTTTTTCTTGGAAAAATTCCCATTAAAAATCATCATGATCCCACCCTTGGGAGTTTTTTTTTAATTTTTTAAAAATGCCAAAATCTGCTCTAGAAACCGCAATTCTTAAAATTTCTCAATGAAAATCACATTAGAATACTTCAAATAATTCTAACAATCAATTAATATCTTTAGTTGAATTTTTTCTTGGAAAAATTCCCATTAAAAATCATCATGATCCCACCCTTGGGAGTTTTTTTTTAATTTTTTAAAAATGCCAAAATCTGCTCTAGAAACCGCAATTCTTAAAATTTCTCAATGAAAATCACATTAGAATACTTCAAATAATTCTAACAATCAATTAATATCTTTAGTTGAATTTTTTCTTGGAAAAATTCCCATTAAAAATCATCATGATCCCACCCTTGGGAGTTTTTTTTTAATTTTTTAAAAATGCCAAAATCTGCTCTAGAAACCGCAATTCTTAAAATTTCTCAATGAAAATCACATTAGAATACTTCAAATAATTCTAACAATCAATTAATATCTTTAGTTGAATTTTTTCTTGGAAAAATTCCCATTAAAAATCATCATGATCCCACCCTTGGGAGTTTTTTTTTAATTTTTTAAAAATGCCAAAATCTGCTCTAGAAACCGCAATTCTTAAAATTTCTCAATGAAAATCACATTAGAATACTTCAAATAATTCTAACAATCAATTAATATCTTTAGTTGAATTTTTTCTTGGAAAAATTCCCATTAAAAATCATCATGATCCCACCCTTGGGAGTTTTTTTTTAATTTTTTAAAAATGCCAAAATCTGCTCTAGAAACCGCAATTCTTAAAATTTCTCAATGAAAATCACATTAGAATACTTCAAATAATTCTAACAATCAATTAATATCTTTAGTTGAATTTTTTCTTGGAAAAATTCCCATTAAAAATCATCATGATCCCACCCTTGGGAGTTTTTTTTTAATTTTTTAAAAATGCCAAAATCTGCTCTAGAAACCGCAATTCTTAAAATTTCTCAATGAAAATCACATTAGAATACTTCAAATAATTCTAACAATCAATTAATATCTTTAGTTGAATTTTTTCTTGGAAAAATTCCCATTAAAAATCATCATGATCCCACCCTTGGGAGTTTTTTTTTAATTTTTTAAAAATGCCAAAATCTGCTCTAGAAACCGCAATTCTTAAAATTTCTCAATGAAAATCACATTAGAATACTTCAAATAATTCTAACAATCAATTAATATCTTTAGTTGAATTTTTTCTTGGAAAAATTCCCATTAAAAATCATCATGATCCCACCCTTGGGAGTTTTTTTTTAATTTTTTAAAAATGCCAAAATCTGCTCTAGAAACCGCAATTCTTAAAATTTCTCAATGAAAATCACATTAGAATACTTCAAATAATTCTAACAATCAATTAATATCTTTAGTTGAATTTTTTCTTGGAAAAATTCCCATTAAAAATCATCATGATCCCACCCTTGGGAGTTTTTTTTTAATTTTTTAAAAATGCCAAAATCTGCTCTAGAAACCGCAATTCTTAAAATTTCTCAATGAAAATCACATTAGAATACTTCAAATAATTCTAACAATCAATTAATATCTTTAGTTGAATTTTTTCTTGGAAAAATTCCCATTAAAAATCATCATGATCCCACCCTTGGGAGTTTTTTTTTAATTTTTTAAAAATGCCAAAATCTGCTCTAGAAACCGCAATTCTTAAAATTTCTCAATGAAAATCACATTAGAATACTTCAAATAATTCTAACAATCAATTAATATCTTTAGTTGAATTTTTTCTTGGAAAAATTCCCATTAAAAATCATCATGATCCCACCCTTGGGAGTTTTTTTTTAATTTTTTAAAAATGCCAAAATCTGCTCTAGAAACCGCAATTCTTAAAATTTCTCAATGAAAATCACATTAGAATACTTCAAATAATTCTAACAATCAATTAATATCTTTAGTTGAATTTTTTCTTGGAAAAATTCCCATTAAAAATCATCATGATCCCACCTGGGAGTTTTTTTTTAATTTTTTAAAAATGCCAAAATCTGCTCTAGAAACCGCAATTCTTAAAATTTCTCAATGAAAATCACATTAGAATACTTCAAATAATTCTAACAATCAATTAATATCTTTAGTTGAATTTTTTCTTGGAAAAATTCCCATTAAAAATCATCATGATCCCACCCTTGGGAGTTTTTTTTTAATTTTTTAAAAATGCCAAAATCTGCTCTAGAAACCGCAATTCTTAAAATTTCTCAATGAAAATCACATTAGAATACTTCAAATAATTCTAACAATCAATTAATATCTTTAGTTGAATTTTTTCTTGGAAAAATTCCCATTAAAAATCATCATGATCCCACCCTTGGGAGTTTTTTTTTAATTTTTTAAAAATGCCAAAATCTGCTCTAGAAACCGCAATTCTTAAAATTTCTCAATGAAAATCACATTAGAATACTTCAAATAATTCTAACAATCAATTAATATCTTTAGTTGAATTTTTTCTTGGAAAAATTCCCATTAAAAATCATCATGATCCCACCCTTGGGAGTTTTTTTTTAATTTTTTAAAAATGCCAAAATCTGCTCTAGAAACCGCAATTCTTAAAATTTCTCAATGAAAATCACATTAGAATACTTCAATCAATTAATATCTTTAGTTGAATTTTTTCTTGGAAAAATTCCCATTAAAAATCATCATGATCCCACCCTTGGGAAATTTTTTAAAAATGCCAAAATCTGCTCTAGAAACCGCAATTCTTAAAATTTCTCAATGAAAATCACATTAATTCTAACAATCAATTAATATCTTTAGTTGAATTTTTTCTTGGAAAAATTCCCATTAAAAATCATCATGATCCCACCCTTGGGAGTTTTTTTTTAATTTTTTAAAAATGCCAAAATCTGCTCTAGAAACCGCAATTCTTAAAATTTCTCAATGAAAATCACATTAGAATACTTCAAATAATTCTAACAATCAATTAATATCTTTAGTTGAATTTTTTCTTGGAAAAATTCCCATTAAAAATCATCATGATCCCACCCTTGGGAGTTTTTTTTTAATTTTTTAAAAATGCCAAAATCTGCTCTAGAAACCGCAATTCTTAAAATTTCTCAATGAAAATCACATTAGAATACTTCAAATAATTCTAACAATCAATTAATATCTTTAGTTGAATTTTTTCTTGGAAAAATTCCCATTAAAAATCATCATGATCCCACCCTTGGGAGTTTTTTTTTAATTTTTTAAAAATGCCAAAATCTGCTCTAGAAACCGCAATTCTTAAAATTTCTCAATGAAAATCACATTAGAATACTTCAAATAATTCTAACAATCAATTAATATCTTTAGTTGAATTTTTTCTTGGAAAAATTCCCATTAAAAATCATCATGATCCCACCCTTGGGAGTTTTTTTTTAATTTTTTAAAAATGCCAAAATCTGCTCTAGAAACCGCAATTCTTAAAATTTCTCAATGAAAATCACATTAGAATACTTCAAATAATTCTAACAATCAATTAATATCTTTAGTTGAATTTTTTCTTGGAAAAATTCCCATTAAAAATCATCATGATCCCACCCTTGGGAGTTTTTTTTTAATTTTTTAAAAATGCCAAAATCTGCTCTAGAAACCGCAATTCTTAAAATTTCTCAATGAAAATCACATTAGAATACTTCAAATAATTCTAACAATCAATTAATATCTTTAGTTGAATTTTTTCTTGGAAAAATTCCCATTAAAAATCATCATGATCCCACCCTTGGGAGTTTTTTTTTAATTTTTTAAAAATGCCAAAATCTGCTCTAGAAACCGCAATTCTTAAAATTTCTCAATGAAAATCACATTAGAATACTTCAAATAATTCTAACAATCAATTAATATCTTTAGTTGAATTTTTTCTTGGAAAAATTCCCATTAAAAATCATCATGATCCCACCCTTGGGAGTTTTTTTTTAATTTTTTAAAAATGCCAAAATCTGCTCTAGAAACCGCAATTCTTAAAATTTCTCAATGAAAATCACATTAGAATACTTCAAATAATTCTAACAATCAATTAATATCTTTAGTTGAATTTTTTCTTGGAAAAATTCCCATTAAAAATCATCATGATCCCACCCTTGGGAGTTTTTTTTTAATTTTTTAAAAATGCCAAAATCTGCTCTAGAAACCGCAATTCTTAAAATTTCTCAATGAAAATCACATTAGAATACTTCAAATAATTCTAACAATCAATTAATATCTTTAGTTGAATTTTTTCTTGGAAAAATTCCCATTAAAAATCATCATGATCCCACCCTTGGGAGTTTTTTTTTAATTTTTTAAAAATGCCAAAATCTGCTCTAGAAACCGCAATTCTTAAAATTTCTCAATGAAAATCACATTAGAATACTTCAAATAATTCTAACAATCAATTAATATCTTTAGTTGAATTTTTTCTTGGAAAAATTCCCATTAAAAATCATCATGATCCCACCCTTGGGAGTTTTTTTTTAATTTTTTAAAAATGCCAAAATCTGCTCTAGAAACCGCAATTCTTAAAATTTCTCAATGAAAATCACATTAGAATACTTCAAATAATTCTAACAATCAATTAATATCTTTAGTTGAATTTTTTCTTGGAAAAATTCCCATTAAAAATCATCATGATCCCACCCTTGGGAGTTTTTTTTTAATTTTTTAAAAATGCCAAAATCTGCTCTAGAAACCGCAATTCTTAAAATTTCTCAATGAAAATCACATTAGAATACTTCAAATAATTCTAACAATCAATTAATATCTTTAGTTGAATTTTTTCTTGGAAAAATTCCCATTAAAAATCATCATGATCCCACCCTTGGGAGTTTTTTTTTAATTTTTTAAAAATGCCAAAATCTGCTCTAGAAACCGCAATTCTTAAAATTTCTCAATGAAAATCACATTAGAATACTTCAAATAATTCTAACAATCAATTAATATCTTTAGTTGAATTTTTTCTTGGAAAAATTCCCATTAAAAATCATCATGATCCCACCCTTGGGAGTTTTTTTTTAATTTTTTAAAAATGCCAAAATCTGCTCTAGAAACCGCAATTCTTAAAATTTCTCAATGAAAATCACATTAGAATACTTCAAATAATTCTAACAATCAATTAATATCTTTAGTTGAATTTTTTCTTGGAAAAATTCCCATTAAAAATCATCATGATCCCACCCTTGGGAGTTTTTTTTTAATTTTTTAAAAATGCCAAAATCTGCTCTAGAAACCGCAATTCTTAAAATTTCTCAATGAAAATCACATTAGAATACTTCAAATAATTCTAACAATCAATTAATATCTTTAGTTGAATTTTTTCTTGGAAAAATTCCCATTAAAAATCATCATGATCCCACCCTTGGGAGTTTTTTTTTAATTTTTTAAAAATGCCAAAATCTGCTCTAGAAACCGCAATTCTTAAAATTTCTCAATGAAAATCACATTAGAATACTTCAAATAATTCTAACAATCAATTAATATCTTTAGTTGAATTTTTTCTTGGAAAAATTCCCATTAAAAATCATCATGATCCCACCCTTGGGAGTTTTTTTTTAATTTTTTAAAAATGCCAAAATCTGCTCTAGAAACCGCAATTCTTAAAATTTCTCAATGAAAATCACATTAGAATACTTCAAATAATTCTAACAATCAATTAATATCTTTAGTTGAATTTTTTCTTGGAAAAATTCCCATTAAAAATCATCATGATCCCACCCTTGGGAGTTTTTTTTTAATTTTTTAAAAATGCCAAAATCTGCTCTAGAAACCGCAATTCTTAAAATTTCTCAATGAAAATCACATTAGAATACTTCAAATAATTCTAACAATCAATTAATATCTTTAGTTGAATTTTTTCTTGGAAAAATTCCCATTAAAAATCATCATGATCCCACCCTTGGGAGTTTTTTTTTAATTTTTTAAAAATGCCAAAATCTGCTCTAGAAACCGCAATTCTTAAAATTTCTCAATGAAAATCACATTAGAATACTTCAAATAATTCTAACAATCAATTAATATCTTTAGTTGAATTTTTTCTTGGAAAAATTCCCATTAAAAATCATCATGATCCCACCCTTGGGAGTTTTTTTTTAATTTTTTAAAAATGCCAAAATCTGCTCTAGAAACCGCAATTCTTAAAATTTCTCAATGAAAATCACATTAGAATACTTCAAATAATTCTAACAATCAATTAATATCTTTAGTTGAATTTTTTCTTGGAAAAATTCCCATTAAAAATCATCATGATCCCACCCTTGGGAGTTTTTTTTTAATTTTTTAAAAATGCCAAAATCTGCTCTAGAAACCGCAATTCTTAAAATTTCTCAATGAAAATCACATTAGAATACTTCAAATAATTCTAACAATCAATTAATATCTTTAGTTGAATTTTTTCTTGGAAAAATTCCCATTAAAAATCATCATGATCCCACCCTTGGGAGTTTTTTTTTAATTTTTTAAAAATGCCAAAATCTGCTCTAGAAACCGCAATTCTTAAAATTTCTCAATGAAAATCACATTAGAATACTTCAAATAATTCTAACAATCAATTAATATCTTTAGTTGAATTTTTTCTTGGAAAAATTCCCATTAAAAATCATCATGATCCCACCCTTGGGAGTTTTTTTTTAATTTTTTAAAAATGCCAAAATCTGCTCTAGAAACCGCAATTCTTAAAATTTCTCAATGAAAATCACATTAGAATACTTCAAATAATTCTAACAATCAATTAATATCTTTAGTTGAATTTTTTCTTGGAAAAATTCCCATTAAAAATCATCATGATCCCACCCTTGGGAGTTTTTTTTTAATTTTTTAAAAATGCCAAAATCTGCTCTAGAAACCGCAATTCTTAAAATTTCTCAATGAAAATCACATTAGAATACTTCAAATAATTCTAACAATCAATTAATATCTTTAGTTGAATTTTTTCTTGGAAAAATTCCCATTAAAAATCATCATGATCCCACCCTTGGGAGTTTTTTTTTAATTTTTTAAAAATGCCAAAATCTGCTCTAGAAACCGCAATTCTTAAAATTTCTCAATGAAAATCACATTAGAATACTTCAAATAATTCTAACAATCAATTAATATCTTTAGTTGAATTTTTTCTTGGAAAAATTCCCATTAAAAATCATTATGATCCCACCCTTGGGAGTTTTTTTTTTTCTCAATTTTTTAAAAATGCCAAAATCTGCTCTAGAAACCGCAATTCTTAAAATTTCTCAATGAAAATCACATTAGAATACTTCAAATAATTCTAACAATCAATTAATATCTTTAGTTGAATTTTTTCTTGGAAAAATTCCCATTAAAAATCATCATGATCCCACCCTTGGGAGTTTTTTTTTAATTTTTTAAAAATGCCAAAATCTGCTCTAGAAACCGCAATTCTTAAAATTTCTCAATGAAAATCACATTAGAATACTTCAAATAATTCTAACAATCAATTAATATCTTTAGTTGAATTTTTTCTTGGAAAAATTCCCATTAAAAATCATCATGATCCCACCCTTGGGAGTTTTTTTTAATTTTTTAAAAATGCCAAAATCTGCTCTAGAAACCGCAATTCTTAAAATTTCTCAATGAAAATCACATTAGAATACTTCAAATAATTCTAACAATCAATTAATATCTTTAGTTGAATTTTTTCTTGGAAAAATTTCCATTAAAAATCATTATGATCCCACCCTTGGGAGTTTTTTTTTAATTTTTTAAAAATGCCAAAATCTGCTCTAGAAACCGCAATTCTTAAAATTTCTCAATGAAAATCACATTAGAATACTTCAAATAATTCTAACAATCAATTAATATCTTTAGTTGAATTTTTTCTTGGAAAAATTCCCATTAAAAATCATCATGATCCCACCCTTGGGAGTTTTTTTTTTAATTTTTTAAAAATGCCAAAATCTGCTCTAGAAACCGCAATTCTTAAAATTTCTCAATGAAAATCACATTAGAATACTTCAAATAATTCTAACAATCAATTAATATCTTTAGTTGAATTTTTTCTTGGAAAAATTCCCATTAAAAATCATCATGATCCCACCCTTGGGAGTTTTTTTTAATTTTTTAAAAATGCCAAAATCTGCTCTAGAAACCGCAATTCTTAAAATTTCTCAATGAAAATCACATTAGAATACTTCAAATAATTCTAACAATCAATTAATATCTTTAGTTGAATTTTTTCTTGGAAAAATTCCCATTAAAAATCATCATGATCCCACCCTTGGGAGTTTTTTTTAATTTTTTAAAAATGCCAAAATCTGCTCTAGAAACCGCAATTCTTAAAATTTCTCAATGAAAATCACATTAGAATACTTCAAATAATTCTAACAATCAATTAATATCTTTAGTTGAATTTTTTCTTGGAAAAATTCCCATTAAAAATCATCATGATCCCACCCTTGGGAGTTTTTTTTAATTTTTTAAAAATGCCAAAATCTGCTCTAGAAACCGCAATTCTTAAAATTTCTCAATGAAAATCACATTAGAATACTTCAAATAATTCTAACAATCAATTAATATCTTTAGTTGAATTTTTTCTTGGAAAAATTCCCATTAAAAATCATCATGATCCCACCCTTGGGAGTTTTTTTTTAATTTTTTAAAAATGCCAAAATCTGCTCTAGAAACCGCAATTCTTAAAATTTCTCAATGAAAATCACATTAGAATACTTCAAATAATTCTAACAATCAATTAATATCTTTAGTTGAATTTTTTCTTGGAAAAATTCCCATTAAAAATCATCATGATCCCACCCTTGGGAGTTTCTTTTTAATTTTTTAAAAATGCCAAAATCTGCTCTAGAAACCGCAATTCTTAAAATTTCTCAATGAAAATCACATTAGAATACTTCAAATAATTCTACCAATCAATTAATATCTTTAGTTGAATTTTTTCTTGGAAAAATTCCCATTAAAAATCATTATGATCCCACGCTTGGGATCTTTTTTTAATTTTTTAAAAATGCCAAAATCTGCTCTAGAAACCGCAATTCTTAAAATTTCTCAATGAAAATCACATTAGAATACTTCAAATAATTCTAACAATCAATTAATATCTTTAGTTGAATTTTTTCTTGGAAAAATTCCCATTAAAAATCATCATGATCCCACCCTTGGGAGTTTTTTTTTAATTTTTTAAAAATGCCAAAATCTGCTCTAGAAACCGCAATTCTTAAAATTTCTCAATGAAAATCACATTAGAATACTTCAAATAATTCTAACAATCAATTAATATCTTTAGTTGAATTTTTTCTTGGAAAAATTCCCATTAAAAATCATTATGATCCCACCCTTGGGAGTTTTTTTTAATTTTTTAAAAATGCCAAAATCTGCTCTAGAAACCGCAATTCTTAAAATTTCTCAATGAAAATCACATTAGAATACTTCAAATAATTTTAACAATCAATTAATATCTTTAGTTGAATTTTTTCTTGGAAAAATTCCCATTAAAAATCATCATGATCCCACCCTTGGGAGTTTTTTTTTAATTTTTTAAAAATGCCAAAATCTGCTCTAGAAACCGCAATTCTTAAAATTTCTCAATGAAAATCACATTAGAATACTTCAAATAATTCTAACAATCAATTAATATCTTTAGTTGAATTTTTTCTTGGAAAAATTCCCATTAAAAATCATCATGATCCCACCCTTGGGAGTTTTTTTTTAATTTTTTAAAAATGCCAAAATCTGCTCTAGCAATTCTTAAAATTTCTCAATGAAAATCACATTAGAATACTTCAAAAATTCTAACAATCAATTAATATCTTTAGTTGAATTTTTTCTTGGAAAAATTCCCATTAAAAATCATCATGATCCCACCCTTGGGAGTTTTTTTTTAATTTTTTAAAAATGCCAAAATCTGCTCTAGAAACCGCAATTCTTAAAATTTCTCAATGAAAATCACATTAGAATACTTCAAATAATTCTAACAATCAATTAATATCTTTAGTTGAATTTTTTCTTGGAAAAATTCCCATTAAAAATCATCATGATCCCACCCTTGGGAGTTTCTTTTTAATTTTTTAAAAATGCCAAAATCTGCTCTAGAAACCGCAATTCTTAAAATTTCTCAATGAAAATCACATTAGAATACTTCAAATAATTCTAACAATCAATTAATATCTTTAGTTGAATTTTTTCTTGGAAAAATTCCCATTAAAAATCATCATGATCCCACCCTTGGGAGTTTTTTTTTAATTTTTTAAAAATGCCAAAATCTGCTCTAGAAACCGCAATTCTTAAAATTTCTCAATGAAAATCACATTAGAATACTTCAAATAATTCTAACAATCAATTAATATCTTTAGTTGAATTTTTTCTTGGAAAAATTCCCATTAAAAATCATCATGATCCCACCCTTGGGAGTTTTTTTTTAATTTTTTAAAAATGCCAAAATCTGCTCTAGAAACCGCAATTCTTAAAATTTCTCAATGAAAATCACATTAGAATACTTCAAATAATTCTAACAATCAATTAATATCTTTAGTTGAATTTTTTCTTGGAAAAATTCCCATTAAAAATCATTATGATCCCACCCTTGGGAGTTTTTTTTTAATTTTTTAAAAATGCCAAAATCTGCTCTAGAAACCGCAATTCTTAAAATTTCTCAATGAAAATCACATTAGAATACTTCAAATAATTCTAACAATCAATTAATATCTTTAGTTGAATTTTTTCTTGGAAAAATTCCCATTAAAAATCATCATGATCCCACCCTTGGGAGTTTTTTTTTAATTTTTTAAAAATGCCAAAATCTGCTCTAGAAACCGCAATTCTTAAAATTTCTCAATGAAAATCACATTAGAATACTTCAAATAATTTTAACAATCAATTAATATCTTTAGTTGAATTTTTTCTTGGAAAAATTCCCATTAAAAATCATCATGATCCCACCCTTGGGAGTTTTTTTTTAATTTTTTTAAAAATGCCAAAATCTGCTCTAGAAACCGCAATTCTTAAAATTTCTCAATGAAAATCACATTAGAATACTTCAAATAATTCTAACAATCAATTAATATCTTTAGTTGAATTTTTTCTTGGAAAAATTCCCATTAAAAATCATCATGATCCCACCCTTGGGAGTTTTTTTTTAATTTTTTAAAAATGCCAAAATCTGCTCTAGAAACCGCAATTCTTAAAATTTCTCAATGAAAATCACATTAGAATACTTCAAATAATTCTAACAATCAATTAATATCTTTAGTTGAATTTTTTCTTGGAAAAATTCCCATTAAAAATCATCATGATCCCACCCTTGGGAGTTTTTTTTTAATTTTTTAAAAATGCCAAAATCTGCTCTAGAAACCGCAATTCTTAAAATTTCTCAATGAAAATCACATTAGAATACTTCAAATAATTCTAACAATCAATTAATATCTTTAGGTGAATTTTTTCTTGGAAAAATTCCCATTAAAAATCATCATGATCCCACCCTTGGGAGTTTTTTTTTAATTTTTTAAAAATGCCAAAATCTGCTCTAGAAACCGCAATTCTTAAAATTTCTCAATGAAAATCACATTAGAATACTTCAAATAATTCTAACAATCAATTAATATCTTTAGGTGAATTTTTTCTTGGAAAAATTCCCATTAAAAATCATCATGATCCCACCCTTGGGAGTTTTTTTTTAATTTTTTAAAAATGCCAAAATCTGCTCTAGAAACCGCAATTCTTAAAATTTCTCAATGAAAATCACATTAGAATACTTCAAATAATTCTAACAATCAATTAATATCTTTAGTTGAATTTTTTCTTGGAAAAATTCCCATTAAAAATCATTATGATCCCACCCTTGGGAGTTTTTTTTTAATTTTTTAAAAATGCCAAAATCTGCTCTAGAAACCGCAATTCTTAAAATTTCTCAATGAAAATCACATTAGAATACTTCAAATAATTTTAACAATCAATTAATATCTTTAGTTGAATTTTTTCTTGGAAAAATTCCCATTAAAAATCATCATGATCCCACCCTTGGGAGTTTTTTTTTAATTTTTTAAAAATGCCAAAATCTGCTCTAGAAACCGCAATTCTTAAAATTTCTCAATGAAAATCACATTAGAATACTTCAAATAATTCTAACAATCAATTAATATCTTTAGTTGAATTTTTTCTTGGAAAAATTCCCATTAAAAATCATCATGATCCCACCCTTGGGAGTTTTTTTTTAATTTTTTAAAAATGCCAAAATCTGCTCTAGAAACCGCAATTCTTAAAATTTCTCAATGAAAATCACATTAGAATACTTCAAATAATTCTAACAATCAATTAATATCTTTAGTTGAATTTTTTCTTGGAAAAATTCCCATTAAAAATCATCATGATCCCACCCTTGGGAGTTTCTTTTTAATTTTTTAAAAATGCCAAAATCTGCTCTAGAAACCGCAATTCTTAAAATTTCTCAATGAAAATCACATTAGAATACTTCAAATAATTCTAACAATCAATTAATATCTTTAGTTGAATTTTTTCTTGGAAAAATTCCCATTAAAAATCATCATGATCCCACCCTTGGGAGTTTTTTTTTAATTTTTTAAAAATGCCAAAATCTACTCTAGAAACCGCAATTCTTAAAATTTCTCAATGAAAATCACATTAGAATACTTCAAATAATTCTAACAATCAATTAATATCTTTAGTTGAATTTTTTCTTGGAAAAATTCCCATTAAAAATCATCATGATCCCACCCTTGGGAGTTTTTTTTTTAATTTTTTAAAAATGCCAAAATCTGCTCTAGAAACCGCAATTCTTAAAATTTCTCAATGAAAATCACATTAGAATACTTCAAATAATTCTAACAATCAATTAATATCTTTAGTTGAATTTTTTCTTGGAAAAATTCCCATTAAAAATCATCATGATCCCACCCTTGGGAGTTTTTTTTAATTTTTTAAAAATGCCAAAATCTGCTCTAGAAACCGCAATTCTTAAAATTTCTCAATGAAAATCACATTAGAATACTTCAAATAATTCTAACAATCAATTAATATCTTTAGTTGAATTTTTTCTTGGAAAAATTCCCATTAAAAATCATCATGATCCCACCCTTGGGAGTTTTTTTTTAATTTTTTTAAAAATGCCAAAATCTGCTCTAGAAACCGCAATTCTTAAAATTTCTCAATGAAAATCACATTAGAATACTTCAAATAATTCTAACAATCAATTAATATCTTTAGTTGAATTTTTTCTTGGAAAAATTCCCATTAAAAATCATCATGATCCCACCCTTGGGAGTTTTTTTTTAATTTTTTAAAAATGCCAAAATCTGCTCTAGAAACCGCAATTCTTAAAATTTCTCAATGAAAATCACATTAGAATACTTCAAATAATTCTAACAATCAATTAATATCTTTAGTTGAATTTTTTCTTGGAAAAATTCCCATTAAAAATCATTATGATCCCACCCTTGGGAGTGTTTTTTAAATTTTTTAAAAATGCCAAAATCTGCTCTAGAAACCGCAATTCTTAAAATTTCTCAATGAAAATCACATTAGAATACTTCAAATAATTCTAACAATCAATTAATATCTTTAGTTGAATTTTTTCTTGGAAAAATTCCCATTAAAAATCATTATGATCCCACCCTTGGGAGTTTTTTTTAATTTTTTAAAAATGCCAAAATCTGCTCTAGAAACCGCAATTCTTAAAATTTCTCAATGAAAATCACATTAGAATACTTCAAATAATTCTAACAATCAATTAATATCTTTAGTTGAATTTTTTCTTGGAAAAATTCCCATTAAAAATCATCATGATCCCACCCTTGGGAGTTTTTTTTTAATTTTTTAAAAATGCCAAAATCTGCTCTAGAAACCGCAATTCTTAAAATTTCTCAATGAAAATCACATTAGAATACTTCAAATAATTCTAACAATCAATTAATATCTTTAGTTGAATTTTTTCTTGGAAAAATTCCCATTAAAAATCATCATGATCCCACCCTTGAGAGTTTTTTTTTATTTTTTTAAAAATGCCAAAATCTGCTCTAGAAACCGCAATTCTTAAAATTTCTCAATGAAAATCACATTAGAATACTTCAAATAATTCTAACAATCAATTAATATCTTTAGTTGAATTTTTTCTTGGAAAAATTTCCATTAAAAATCATTATGATCCCACCCTTGGGAGTTTTTTTTTTAATTTTTTAAAAATGCCAAAATCTACTCTAGAAACCGCAATTCTTAAAATTTCTCAATGAAAATCACATTAGAATACTTCAAATAATTCTAACAATCAATTAATATCTTTAGTTGAATTTTTTCTTGGAAAAATTCCCATTAAAAATCATCATGATCCCACCCTTGGGAGTTTTTTTTTAATTTTTTAAAAATGCCAAAATCTGCTCTAGAAACCGCAATTCTTAAAATTTCTCAATGAAAATCACATTAGAATACTTCAAATAATTCTAACAATCAATTAATATCTTTAGTTGAATTTTTTCTTGGAAAAATTCCCATTAAAAATCATCATGATCCCACCCTTGGGAGTTTTTTTTAATTTTTTAAAAATGCCAAAATCTGCTCTAGAAACCGCAATTCTTAAAATTTCTCAATGAAAATCACATTAGAATACTTCAAATAATTCTAACAATCAATTAATATCTTTAGTTGAATTTTTTCTTGGAAAAATTTCCATTAAAAATCATTATGATCCCACCCTTGGGAGTTTTTTTTTAATTTTTTAAAAATGCCAAAATCTGCTCTAGAAACCGCAATTCTTAAAATTTCTCAATGAAAATCACATTAGAATACTTCAAATAATTCTAACAATCAATTAATATCTTTAGTTGAATTTTTTCTTGGAAAAATTCCCATTAAAAATCATCATGATCCCACCCTTGGGAGTTTTTTTTTTAATTTTTTAAAAATGCCAAAATCTGCTCTAGAAACCGCAATTCTTAAAATTTCTCAATGAAAATCACATTAGAATACTTCAAATAATTCTAACAATCAATTAATATCTTTAGTTGAATTTTTTCTTGGAAAAATTCCCATTAAAAATCATCATGATCCCACCCTTGGGAGTTTTTTTTAATTTTTTAAAAATGCCAAAATCTGCTCTAGAAACCGCAATTCTTAAAATTTCTCAATGAAAATCACATTAGAATACTTCAAATAATTCTAACAATCAATTAATATCTTTAGTTGAATTTTTTCTTGGAAAAATTCCCATTAAAAATCATCATGATCCCACCCTTGGGAGTTTTTTTTAATTTTTTAAAAATGCCAAAATCTGCTCTAGAAACCGCAATTCTTAAAATTTCTCAATGAAAATCACATTAGAATACTTCAAATAATTCTAACAATCAATTAATATCTTTAGTTGAATTTTTTCTTGGAAAAATTCCCATTAAAAATCATCATGATCCCACCCTTGGGAGTTTTTTTTAATTTTTTAAAAATGCCAAAATCTGCTCTAGAAACCGCAATTCTTAAAATTTCTCAATGAAAATCACATTAGAATACTTCAAATAATTCTAACAATCAATTAATATCTTTAGTTGAATTTTTTCTTGGAAAAATTCCCATTAAAAATCATCATGATCCCACCCTTGGGAGTTTTTTTTTAATTTTTTAAAAATGCCAAAATCTGCTCTAGAAACCGCAATTCTTAAAATTTCTCAATGAAAATCACATTAGAATACTTCAAATAATTCTAACAATCAATTAATATCTTTAGTTGAATTTTTTCTTGGAAAAATTCCCATTAAAAATCATCATGATCCCACCCTTGGGAGTTTTTTTTTAATTTTTTAAAAATGCCAAAATCTGCTCTAGAAACCGCAATTCTTAAAATTTCTCAATGAAAATCACATTAGAATACTTCAAATAATTCTAACAATCAATTAATATCTTTAGTTGAATTTTTTCTTGGAAAAATTCCCATTAAAAATCATCATGATCCCACCCTTGGGAGTTTCTTTTTAATTTTTTAAAAATGCCAAAATCTGCTCTAGAAACCGCAATTCTTAAAATTTCTCAATGAAAATCACATTAGAATACTTCAAATAATTCTACCAATCAATTAATATCTTTAGTTGAATTTTTTCTTGGAAAAATTCCCATTAAAAATCATTATGATCCCACGCTTGGGATCTTTTTTTAATTTTTTAAAAATGCCAAAATCTGCTCTAGAAACCGCAATTCTTAAAATTTCTCAATGAAAATCACATTAGAATACTTCAAATAATTCTAACAATCAATTAATATCTTTAGTTGAATTTTTTCTTGGAAAAATTCCCATTAAAAATCATCATGATCCCACCCTTGGGAGTTTTTTTTTAATTTTTTAAAAATGCCAAAATCTGCTCTAGAAACCGCAATTCTTAAAATTTCTCAATGAAAATCACATTAGAATACTTCAAATAATTCTAACAATCAATTAATATCTTTAGTTGAATTTTTTCTTGGAAAAATTCCCATTAAAAATCATTATGATCCCACCCTTGGGAGTTTTTTTTAATTTTTTAAAAATGCCAAAATCTGCTCTAGAAACCGCAATTCTTAAAATTTCTCAATGAAAATCACATTAGAATACTTCAAATAATTTTAACAATCAATTAATATCTTTAGTTGAATTTTTTCTTGGAAAAATTCCCATTAAAAATCATCATGATCCCACCCTTGGGAGTTTTTTTTTAATTTTTTAAAAATGCCAAAATCTGCTCTAGAAACCGCAATTCTTAAAATTTCTCAATGAAAATCACATTAGAATACTTCAAATAATTCTAACAATCAATTAATATCTTTAGTTGAATTTTTTCTTGGAAAAATTCCCATTAAAAATCATCATGATCCCACCCTTGGGAGTTTTTTTTTAATTTTTTAAAAATGCCAAAATCTGCTCTAGAAACCGCAATTCTTAAAATTTCTCAATGAAAATCACATTAGAATACTTCAAATAATTCTAACAATCAATTAATATCTTTAGTTGAATTTTTTCTTGGAAAAATTCCCATTAAAAATCATCATGATCCCACCCTTGGGAGTTTCTTTTTAATTTTTTAAAAATGCCAAAATCTGCTCTAGAAACCGCAATTCTTAAAATTTCTCAATGAAAATCACATTAGAATACTTCAAATAATTCTAACAATCAATTAATATCTTTAGTTGAATTTTTTCTTGGAAAAATTCCCATTAAAAATCATCATGATCCCACCCTTGGGAGTTTTTTTTTAATTTTTTAAAAATGCCAAAATCTGCTCTAGAAACCGCAATTCTTAAAATTTCTCAATGAAAATCACATTAGAATACTTCAAATAATTCTAACAATCAATTAATATCTTTAGTTGAATTTTTTCTTGGAAAAATTCCCATTAAAAATCATCATGATCCCACCCTTGGGAGTTTTTTTTTAATTTTTTAAAAATGCCAAAATCTGCTCTAGAAACCGCAATTCTTAAAATTTCTCAATGAAAATCACATTAGAATACTTCAAATAATTCTAACAATCAATTAATATCTTTAGTTGAATTTTTTCTTGGAAAAATTCCCATTAAAAATCATCATGATCCCACCCTTGGGAGTTTTTTTTTAATTTTTTAAAAATGCCAAAATCTGCTCTAGAAACCGCAATTCTTAAAATTTCTCAATGAAAATCACATTAGAATACTTCAAATAATTCTAACAATCAATTAATATCTTTAGTTGAATTTTTTCTTGGAAAAATTTCCATTAAAAATCATTATGATCCCACCCTTGGGAGTTTTTTTTTAATTTTTTAAAAATGCCAAAATCTGCTCTAGAAACCGCAATTCTTAAAATTTCTCAATGAAAATCACATTAGAATACTTCAAATAATTCTAACAATCAATTAATATCTTTAGTTGAATTTTTTCTTGGAAAAATTCCCATTAAAAATCATCATGATCCCACCCTTGGGAGTTTTTTTTTAATTTTTTAAAAATGCCAAAATCTGCTCTAGAAACCGCAATTCTTAAAATTTCTCAATGAAAATCACATTAGAATACTTCAAATAATTTTAACAATCAATTAATATCTTTAGTTGAATTTTTTCTTGGAAAAATTACCATTAAAAATCATCATGATCCCACCCTTGGGAGTTTTTTTTTAATTTTTTTAAAAATGCCAAAATCTGCTCTAGAAACCGCAATTCTTAAAATTTCTCAATGAAAATCACATTAGAATACTTCAAATAATTCTAACAATCAATTAATATCTTTAGTTGAATTTTTTCTTGGAAAAATTCCCATTAAAAATCATCATGATCCCACCCTTGGGAGTTTTTTTTTAATTTTTTAAAAATGCCAAAATCTGCTCTAGAAACCGCAATTCTTAAAATTTCTCAATGAAAATCACATTAGAATACTTCAAATAATTCTAACAATCAATTAATATCTTTAGTTGAATTTTTTCTTGGAAAAATTCCCATTAAAAATCATCATGATCCCACCCTTGGGAGTTTTTTTTTAATTTTTTAAAAATGCCAAAATCTGCTCTAGAAACCGCAATTCTTAAAATTTCTCAATGAAAATCACATTAGAATACTTCAAATAATTCTAACAATCAATTAATATCTTTAGGTGAATTTTTTCTTGGAAAAATTCCCATTAAAAATCATCATGATCCCACCCTTGGGAGTTTTTTTTTAATTTTTTAAAAATGCCAAAATCTGCTCTAGAAACCGCAATTCTTAAAATTTCTCAATGAAAATCACATTAGAATACTTCAAATAATTCTAACAATCAATTAATATCTTTAGGTGAATTTTTTCTTGGAAAAATTCCCATTAAAAATCATCATGATCCCACCCTTGGGAGTTTTTTTTTAATTTTTTAAAAATGCCAAAATCTGCTCTAGAAACCGCAATTCTTAAAATTTCTCAATGAAAATCACATTAGAATACTTCAAATAATTCTAACAATCAATTAATATCTTTAGTTGAATTTTTTCTTGGAAAAATTCCCATTAAAAATCATCATGATCCCACCCTTGGGAGTTTTTTTTTAATTTTTTAAAAATGCCAAAATCTGCTCTAGAAACCGCAATTCTTAAAATTTCTCAATGAAAATCACATTAGAATACTTCAAATAATTCTAACAATCAATTAATATCTTTAGTTGAATTTTTTCTTGGAAAAATTCCCATTAAAAATCATCATGATCCCACCCTTGGGAGTTTTTTTTTAATTTTTTAAAAATGCCAAAATCTGCTCTAGAAACCGCAATTCTTAAAATTTCTCAATGAAAATCACATTAGAATACTTCAAATAATTCTAACAATCAATTAATATCTTTAGCTCTAGAAACCGCAATTCTTAAAATTTCTCAATGAAAATCACATTAGAATACTTCAAATAATTCTAACAATCAATTAATATCTTTAGTTGAATTTTTTCTTGGAAAAATTCCCATTAAAAATCATCATGATCCCACCCTTGGGAGTTTTTTTTTAATTTTTTTAAAAATGCCAAAATCTGCTCTAGAAACCGCAATTCTTAAAATTTCTCAATGAAAATCACATTAGAATACTTCAAATAATTCTAACAATCAATTAATATCTTTAGTTGAATTTTTTCTTGGAAAAATTCCCATTAAAAATCATCATGATCCCACCCTTGGGAGTTTTTTTTTAATTTTTTAAAAATGCCAAAATCTGCTCTAGAAACCGCAATTCTTAAAATTTCTCAATGAAAATCACATTAGAATACTTCAAATAATTCTACCAATCAATTAATATCTTTAGTTGAATTTTTTCTTGGAAAAATTCCCATTAAAAATCATTATGATCCCACCCTTGGGAGCTTTTTTTAATTTTTTAAAAATGCCAAAATCTGCTCTAGAAACCGCAATTCTTAAAATTTCTCAATGAAAATCACATTAGAATACTTCAAATAATTCTAACAATCAATTAATATCTTTAGTTGAATTTTTCCTTGGAAAAATTCCCATTAAAAATCATTATGATCCCACCCTTGGGAGTTTTTTTTTAATTTTTTAAAAATGCCAAAATCTGCTCTAGAAACCGCAATTCTTAAAATTTCTCAATGAAAATCACATTAGAATACTTCAAATAATTCTAACAATCAATTAATATCTTTAGTTGAATTTTTTCTTGGAAAAATTCCCATTAAAAATCATCATGATCCCACCCTTGGGAGTTTTTTTTTAATTTTTTTAAAAATGCCAAAATCTGCTCTAGAAACCGCAATTCTTAAAATTTCTCAATGAAAATCACATTAGAATACTTCAAATAATTCTAACAATCAATTAATATCTTTAGTTGAATTTTTTCTTGGAAAAATTCCCATTAAAAATCATCATGATCCCACCCTTGGGAGTTTTTTTTTAATTTTTTTAAAAATGCCAAAATCTGCTCTAGAAAC
>NW_026604384.1:0-19708 GCF_024763615.1 Phlebotomus papatasi | reverse complement strand
AAAATGCCAAAATCTGCTCTAGAAACCGCAATTCTTAAAATTTCTCAATGAAAATCACATTAGAATACTTCAAATAATTCTAACAATCAATTAATATCTTTAGTTGAATTTTTTCTTGGAAAAATTCCCATTAAAAATCATCATGATCCCACCCTTGGGAGTTTTTTTTTAATTTTTTAAAAATGCCAAAATCTGCTCTAGAAACCGCAATTCTTAAAATTTCTCAATGAAAATCACATTAGAATACTTCAAATAATTCTAACAATCAATTAATATCTTTAGTTGAATTTTTTCTTGGAAAAATTCCCATTAAAAATCATCATGATCCCACCCTTGGGAGTTTTTTTTAATTTTTTAAAAATGCCAAAATCTGCTCTAGAAACCGCAATTCTTAAAATTTCTCAATGAAAATCACATTAGAATACTTCAAATAATTCTAACAATCAATTAATATCTTTAGTTGAATTTTTTCTTGGAAAAATTCCCATTAAAAATCATCATGATCCCATCCTTGGGAGTTTTTTTTAATTAAAAATTTTTAAAAATTCCAAAATCTGCTCTAGAAACCGCAATTCTTAAAATTTCTCAATGAAAATCACATTAGAATACTTCAAATAATTCTAATACAATTTTTCTTGGAAAAAATAAAAATCATCATATCCCACCCTTGGGAGTTTTTTTTAATTTTTTTGCCAAAAGTTGAATTCTTTTTCTCAATGAAAATCACATTAGAAAAATCTAACCCATTGGAAAAATTCCCATTAAAAATCATGATCCCACCCTTGGGAGTTTTTTTTTAATTTTTTAAAAATGCCAAAATCTGCTCTAGAAACCGCAATTCTTAAAATTTCTCAATGAAAATCACATTAGAATACTTCAAATAATTCTAACAATCAATTAATATCTTTAGTTGAATTTTTTCTTGGAAAAATTCCCATTAAAAATCATCATGATCCCACCCTTGGGAGTTTTTTTTTAACTTTTTAAAAATGCCAAAATCTGCTCTAGAAACCGCAATTCTTAAAATTTCTCAATGAAAATCACATTAGAATACTTCAAATAATTCTAACAATCCATTAATATCTTTAGTTGAATTTTTTCTTGGAAAAATTCCCATTAAAAATCATCATGATCCACCCTTGGGAGTTTTTTTTTAATTTTTTAAAAATGCCAAAATCTGCTCTAGAAACCGCAATTCTTAAAATTTCTCAATGAAAATCACATTAGAATACTTCAAATAATTCTAACAATCAATTAATATCTTTAGTTGAATTTTTTCTTGGAAAAATTCCCATTAAAAATCATCATGATCCCACCCTTGGGAGTTTTTTTTTAATTTTTTAAAAATGCCAAAATCTGCTCTAGAAACCGCAATTCTTAAAATTTCTCAATGAAAATCACATTAGAATACTTCAAATAATTCTAACAATCAATTAATATCTTTAGTTGAATTTTTTCTTGGAAAAATTCCCATTAAAAAATTATTCCCACCCCCATTATTCTTAAAATCAATGAAAATCATGATACTTCCACAATCCTTGAATTTTTTCTTGGAGATCCCACCCTTTTTTTTTTTAATTTTTTAAAAATGCCAAAATCTGCTCTAGAAACCGCAATTCTTAAAATTTCTCAATGAAAATCACATTAGAATACTTCAAATAATTCTAACAATCAATTAATATCTTTAGTTGAATTTTTTCTTGGAAAAATTCCCATTAAAAATCATCATGATCCCACCCTTGGGAGTTTTTTTAATTTTTAAAAATGCCAAAATCTGCTCTAGAAACCGCAATTCTTAAAATTTCTCAATGAAAATCACATTAGAATACTTCAAATAATTCTAACAATCAATTAATATCTTTAGTTGAATTTTTTCTTGGAAAAATTCCCATTAAAAATCATCATGATCCCACCCTTGGGAGTTTTTTTTTAATTTATTAAAAATGCCAAAATCTGCTCTAGAAACCGCAATTCTTAAAATTTCTCAATGAAAATCACATTAGAATACTTCAAATAATTCTAACAATCAATTAATATCTTTAGTTGAATTTTTTCTTGGAAAAATTCCCATTAAAAATCATCATGATCCCACCCTTGGGAGTTTTTTTTTAATTTTTTAAAAATGCCAAAATCTGCTCTAGAAACCGCAATTCTTAAAATTTCTCAATGAAAATCACATTAGAATACTTCAAATAATTCTAACAATCAATTAATATCTTTAGTTGAATTTTTTCTTGGAAAAATTCCCATTAAAAATCATTATGATCCCACCTTTGGGAGTTTTTTTTAATTTTTTAAAAATTCCAAAATCTGCTCTAGAAACCGCAATTCTTAAAATTTCTCAATGAAAATCACATTAGAATACTTCAAATAATTCTAACAATCAATTAATATCTTTAGTTGAATTTTTTCTTGGAAAAATTCCCATTAAAAATCATCATGATCCCACCCTTGGGAGTTTTTTTTTAATTTTTTAAAAATGCCAAAATCTGCTCTAGAAACCGCAATTCTTAAAATTTCTCAATGAAAATCACATTAGAATACTTCAAATAATTCTAACAATCAATTAATATCTTTAGTTGAATTTTTTCTTGGAAAAATTCCCATTAAAAATCATCATGATCCCACCCTTGGGAGTTTTTTTTTTAATTTTTTAAAAATGCCAAAATCTGCTCTAGAAACCGCAATTCTTAAAATTTCTCAATGAAAATCACATTAGAATACTTCAAATAATTCTAACAATCAATTAATATCTTTAGTTGAATTTTTTCTTGGAAAAATTCCCATTAAAAATCATCATGATCCCACCTTGGAGTTTTTTTTTAATTTTTTAAAAATGCCAAAATCTGCTCTAGAAACCGCAATTCTTAAAATTTCTCAATGAAAATCACATTAGAATACTTCAAATAATTCTAACAATCAATTAATATCTTTAGTTGAATGGAAAAATTCCCTATCACAATCCCACCCAATAAAAATGCCAAAATATCTTTATGTTGAATTCTAACAATTTTTCTTGTTGAAAAAATTCCCATTAAAAATCATCATGATCCCACCCTTGGGAGTTTTTTTTTTTAATTTTTTAAAAATGCCAAAATCTGCTCTAGAAAGAAACCGCACATTCTTAAAATTTCTCAATGAAAAATTCCATTAAAAAAAATCACATTAGCCAAAATACTTCAAATAATTCTAACAATCAAATTAATATCTTTAGTTGAATTTTTTCTTGGAAAAATTCCCATTAAAAATCATCATGATCCCACCCTTGGGAGTTTTTTTTTAATTTTTTAAAAATGCCAAAATCTGCTCTAGAAACCGCAATTCTTAAAATTTCTCAATGAAAATCACATTAGAATACTTCAAATAATTCTAACAATCAATTAATATCTTTAGTTGATTTTTTTCTTGGAAAAATTCCCATTAAAAATCATCATGATCCCACCCTTGGGAGTTTTTTTTAATTTTTTAAAAATGCCAAAATCTGCTCTAGAAACCGCAATTCTTAAAATTTCTCAATGAAAATCACATTAGAATACTTCAAATAATTCTAACAATCAATTAATATCTTTAGTTGATTTTTTTCTTGGAAAAATTCCCATTAAAAATCATCATGATCCCACCCTTGGGAGTTTTTTTTTAATTTTTTTAAAATGCCAAAATCTGCTCTAGAAACCGCAATTCTTAAAATTTCTCAATGAAAATCACATTAGAATACTTCAAATAATTCTAACAATCAATTAATATCTTTAGTTGAATTTTTTCTTGGAAAAATTCCCATTAAAAATCATCATGATCCCACCCTTGGGAGTTTTTTTTTAATTTTTTAAAAATGCCAAAATCTGCTCTAGAAACCGCAATTCTTAAAATTTCTCAATGAAAATCACATTAGAATACTTCAAATAATTCTAACAATCAATTAATATCTTTAGTTGAATTTTTTCTTGGAAAAATTCCCATTAAAAATCATTATGATCCCACCCTTGGGAGTTTTTTTTAATTTTTTAAAAATGCCAAAATCTGCTCTAGAAACCGCAATTCTTAAAATTTCTCAATGAAAATCACATTAAAATACTTCAAATAATTCTAACAATCAATTAATATCTTTAGTTGAATTTTTTCTTGGAAAAATTCCCATTAAAAATCATCATGATCCCACCCTTGGGAGTTTTTTTTTAATTTTTTAAAAATGCCAAAATCTGCTCTAGAAACCGCAATTCTTAAAATTTCTCAATGAAAATCACATTAGAATACTTCAAATAATTCTAACAATCAATTAATATCTTTAGTTGAATTTTTTCTTGGAAAAATTCCCATTAAAAATCATCATGATCCCACCCTTGGGAGTTTTTTTTTTAATTTTTTAAAAATGCCAAAATCTGCTCTAGAAACCGCAATTCTTAAAATTTCTCAATGAAAATCACATTAGAATACTTCAAATAATTCTAACAATCAATTAATATCTTTAGTTGAATTTTTTCTTGGAAAAATTCCCATTAAAAATCATCATGATCCCACCCTTGGGAGTTTTTTTTTAATTTTTTAAAAATGCCAAAATCTGCTCTAGAAACCTCAATTCTTAAAATTTCTCAATGAAAATCACATTAGAATACTTCAAATAATTCTAACAATCAATTAATATCTTTAGTTGAATTTTTTCTTGGAAAAATTCCCATTAAAAATCATCATGATCCCACCCTTGGGAGTTTTTTTTTAATTTTTTAAAAATGCCAAAATCTGCTCTAGAAACCGCAATTCTTAAAATTTCTCAATGAAAATCACATTAGAATACTTCAAATAATTCTAACAATCAATTAATATCTTTAGTTGAATTTTTTCTTGGAAAAATTCCCATTAAAAATCATCATGATCCCACCCTTGGGAGTTTTTTTTTAATTTTTTAAAAATGCCAAAATCTGCTCTAGAAACCGCAATTCTTAAAATTTCTCAATGAAAATCACATTAGAATACTTCAAATAATTCTAACAATCAATTAATATCTTTAGTTGAATTTTTTCTTGGAAAACTTCCCATTAAAAATCATCATGATCCCACCCTTGGGAGTTTTTTTTTAATTTTTTAAAAATGCCAAAATCTGCTCTAGAAACCGCAATTCTTAAAATTTCTCAATGAAAATCACATTAGAATACTTCAAATAATTCTAACAATAAATTAATATCTTTAGTTGAATTTTTTCTTGGAAAAATTCCCATTAAAAATCATCATGATCCCACCCTTGGGAGTTTTTTTTTTAATTTTTTAAAAATGCCAAAATCTGCTCTAGAAACCGCAATTCTTAAAATTTCTCAATGAAAATCACATTAGAATACTTCAAATAATTCTAACAATCAATTAATATCTTTAGTTGAATTTTTTCTTGGAAAAATTCCCATTAAAAATCATTATGATCCCACCCTTGAGAGTTTTTTTTAATTTTTTAAAAATGCCAAAATCTGCTCTAGAAACCGCAATTCTTAAAATTTCTCAATGAAAATCACATTAGAATACTTCAAATAATTCTAACAATCAATTAATATCTTTAGTTGAATTTTTTCTTGGAAAAATTCCCATTAAAAATCATCATGATCCCACCCTTGGGAGTTTTTTTTTAATTTTTTAAAAATGCCAAAATCTGCTCTAGAAACCGCAATTCTTAAAATTTCTCAATGAAAATCACATTAGAATACTTCAAATAATTCTAACAATCAATTAATATCTTTAGTTGAATTTTTTCTTGGAAAAATTCCCATTAAAAATCATCATGATCCCACCCTTGGGAGTTTTTTTTTAATTTTTTAAAAATGCCAAAATCTGCTCTATAAACCGCAATTCTTAAAATTTCTCAATGAAAATCACATTAGAATACTTCAAATAATTCTAACAATCAATTAATATCTTTAGTTGAATTTTTTCTTGGAAAAATTCCCATTAAAAATCATCATGATCCCACCCTTGGGAGTTTTTTTTAAATTTTTTAAAAATGCCAAAATCTGCTCTAGAAACCGCAATTCTTAAAATTTCTCAATGAAAATCACATTAGAATACTTCAAATAATTCTAACAATCAATTAACATCTTTAGTTGAATTTTTTCTTGGAAAAATTCCCATTAAAAATCATCATGATCCCACCCTTGGGAGTTTTTTTTTAATTTTTTAAAAATGCCAAAATCTGCTCTATAAACCGCAATTCTTAAAATTTCTCAATGAAAATCACATTAGAATACTTCAAATAATTCTAACAATCAATTAATATCTTTAGTTGAATTTTTTCTTGGAAAAATTCCCATTAAAAATCATCATGATCCCACCCTTGGGAGTTTTTTTTTAATTTTTTAAAAATGCCAAAATCTGCTCTAGAAACCGCAATTCTTAAAATTTCTCAATGAAAATCACATTAGAATACTTCAAATAATTCTAACAATCAATTAATATCTTTAGTTGATTTTTTTCTTGGAAAAATTCCCATTAAAAATCATCATGATCCCACCCTTGGGAGTTTTTTTTTAATTTTTTAAAAATGCCAAAATCTGCTCTAGAAACCGCAATTCTTAAAATTTCTCAATGAAAATCACATTAGAATACTTCAAATAATTCTAACAATCAATTAATATCTTTAGTTGAATTTTTTCTTGGAAAAATTCCCATTAAAAATCATCATGATCCCACCCTTGGGAGTTTTTTTTTAATTTTTTAAAAATGCCAAAATCTGCTCTAGAAACCGCAATTCTTAAAATTTCTCAATGAAAATCACATTAGAATACTTCAAATAATTCTAACAATCAATTAATATCTTTAGTTGAATTTTTTCTTGGAAAAATTCCCATTAAAAATCATCATGATCCCACCCTTGGGAGTTTTTTTTTAATTTTTTAAAAATGCCAAAATCTGCTCTAAAAACCGCAATTCTTAAAATTTCTCAATGAAAATCACATTAGAATACTTCAAATAATTCTAACAATCAATTAATATCTTTAGTTGAATTTTTTCTTGGAAAAATTCCCATTAAAAATCATCATGATCCCACCCTTGGGAGTTTTTTTTTTAATTTTTTAAAAATGCCAAAATCTGCTCTAGAAACCGCAATTCTTAAAATTTCTCAATGAAAATCACATTAGAATACTTCAAATAATTCTAACAATCAATTAATATCTTTAGTTGAATTTTTTCTTGGAAAAATTCCCATTAAAAATCATCATGATCCCACCCTTGGGAGTTTTTTTTTAATTTTTTAAAAATGCCAAAATCTGCTCTAGAAACCGCAATTCTTAAAATTTCTCAATGAAAATCACATTAGAATACTTCAAATAATTCTAACAATCAATTAATATCTTTAGTTGAATTTTTTCTTGGAAAAATTCCCATTAAAAATCATCATGATCCCACCCTTGGGAGTTTTTTTTTAATTTTTTAAAAATGCCAAAATCTGCTCTAGAAACCGCAATTCTTAAAATTTCTCAATGAAAATCACATTAGAATACTTCAAATAATTCTAACAATCAATTAATATCTTTAGTTGAATTTTTTCTTGGAAAAATTCCCATTAAAAATCATCATGATCCCACCCTTGGGAGTTTTTTTTTAATTTTTTAAAAATGCCAAAATCTGCTCTAGAAACCGCAATTCTTAAAATTTCTCAATGAAAATCACATTAGAATACTTCAAATAATTCTAGCAATCAATTAATATCTTTAGTTGAATTTTTTCTTGGAAAAATTCCCATTAAAAATCATCATGATCCCACCCTTGGGAGTTTTTTTTTAATTTTTTAAAAATGCCAAAATCTGCTCTAGAAACCGCAATTCTTAAAATTTCTCAATGAAAATCACATTAGAATACTTCAAATAATTCTAACAATCAATTAATATCTTTAGTTGAATTTTTTCTTGGAAAAATTCCCATTAAAAATCATCATGATCCCACCCTTGGGAGTTTTTTTTTAATTTTTTAAAAATGCCAAAATCTGCTCTAGAAACCGCAATTCTTAAAATTTCTCAATGAAAATCACATTAGAATACTTCAAATAATTCTAACAATCAATTAATATCTTTAGTTGAATTTTTTCTTGGAAAAATTCCCATTAAAAATCATCATGATCCCACCCTTGGGAGTTTTTTTTTAATTTTTTAAAAATGCCAAAATCTGCTCTAGAAACCGCAATTCTTAAAATTTCTCAATGAAAATCACATTAGAATACTTCAAATAATTCTAACAATCAATTAATATCTTTAGTTGAATTTTTTCTTGGAAAAATTCCCATTAAAAATCATCATGATCCCACCCTTGGGAGTTTTTTTTAATTTTTAGAAAATGCCAAAATCTGCTCTAGAAACCGCAATTCTTAAAATTTCTCAATGAAAATCACATTAGAATACTTCAAATAATTCTAACAATCAATTAATATCTTTAGTTGAATTTTTTCTTGGAAAAATTCCCATTAAAAATCATCATGATCCCACCCTTGGGAGTTTTTTTTTTAATTTTTTAAAAATGCCAAAATCTGCTCTAGAAACCGCAATTCTTAAAATTTCTCAATGAAAATCACATTAGAATACTTCAAATAATTCTAACAATCAATTAATATCTTTAGTTGAATTTTTTCTTGGAAAAATTCCCATTAAAAATCATCATGATCCCACCCTTGGGAGTTTTTTTTTAATTTTTTAAAAATGCCAAAATCTGCTCTAGAAACCGCAATTCTTAAAATTTCTCAATGAAAATCACATTAGAATACTTCAAATATTTCTAACAATCAATTAATATCTTTAGTTGAATTTTTTCTTGGAAAAATTCCCATTAAAAATCATCATGATCCCACCCTTGGGAGTTTTTTTTTAATTTTTTAAAAATGCCAAAATCTGCTCTAGAAACCGCAATTCTTAAAATTTCTCAATGAAAATCACATTAGAATACTTCAAATAATTCTAACAATCAATTAATATCTTTAGTTGAATATTTTCTTGGAAAAATTCCCATTAAAAATCATCATGATCCCACCCTTGGGAGTTTTTTTTTAATTTTTTAAAAATGCCAAAATCTGCTCTAGAAACCGCAATTCTTAAAATTTCTCAATGAAAATCACATTAGAATACTTCAAATAATTCTAACAATCAATTAATATCTTTAGTTGAATTTTTTCTTGGAAAAATTCCCATTAAAAATCATCATGATCCCACCCTTGGGAGTTTTTTTTTTAATTTTTTAAAAATGCCAAAATCTGCTCTAGAAACCGCAATTCTTAAAATTTCTCAATGAAAATCACATTATAATACTTCAAATAATTCTAACAATCAATTAATATCTTTAGTTGAATTTTTTCTTGGAAAAATTCCCATTAAAAATCATCATGATCCCACCCTTGGGAGTTTTTTTTTAATTTTTTAAAAATGCCAAAATCTGCTCTAGAAACCGCAATTCTTAAAATTTCTCAATGAAAATCACATTAGAATACTTCAAATAATTCTAACAATCAATTAATATCTTTAGTTGAATTTTTTCTTTGGATAAATTCCCATTAAAAATCATCATGATCCCACCCTTGGGAGTTTTTTTTTAATTTTTTAAAAATGCCAAAATCTGCTCTAGAAACCGCAATTCTTAAAATTTCTCAATGAAAATCACATTAGAATACTTCAAATAATTCTAACAATCAATTAATATCTTTAGTTGAATTTTTTCTTGGAAAAATTCCCATTAAAAATCATCATGATCCCACCCTTGGGAGTTTTTTTTTAATTTTTTAAAAATGCCAAAATCTGCTCTAGAAACCGCAATTCTTAAAATTTTTCAATGAAAATCACATTAGAATACTTCTAATAATTCTAACAATCAATTAATATCTTTAGTTGAATTTTTTCTTGGAAAAATTCCCATTAAAAATCATCATGATCCCACCCTTGGGAGTTTTTTTTTTAATTTTTTAAAAATGCCAAAATCTGCTCTAGAAACCGCAATTCTTAAAATTTCTCAATGAAAATCACATTAGAATACTTCAAATAATTCTAACAATCAATTAATATCTTTAGTTGAATTTTTTCTTGGAAAAATTCCCATTAAAAATCATCATGATCCCACCCTTGGGAGTTTTTTTTAATTTTTTAAAAATGCCAAAATCTGCTCTAGAAACCGCAATTCTTAAAATTTCTCAATGAAAATCATATTAGAATACTTCAAATAATTCTAACAATCAATTAATATCTTTAGTTGAATTTTTTCTTTGGATAAATTTCCATTAAAAATCATCATGATCCCACCCTTGGGAGTTTTTTTTTAATTTTTTAAAAATGCCAAAATCTGCTCTAGAAACCGCAATTCTTAAAATTTCTCAATGAAAATCACATTAGAATACTTCAAATAATTCTAACAATCAATTAATATCTTTAGTTGAATTTTTTCTTGGAAAAATTCCCATTAAAAATCATCATGATCCCACCCTTGGGAGTTTTTTTTTAATTTTTTAAAAATGCCAAAATCTGCTCTAGAAACCGCAATTCTTAAAATTTCTCAATGAAAATCACATTAGAATACTTCAAATAATTCTAACAATCAATTAATATCTTTAGTTGAATTTTTTCTTGGAAAAATTCCCATTAAAAATCATCATGATCCCACCCTTGGGAGTTTTTTTTTAATTTTTTAAAAATGCCAAAATCTGCTCTAGAAACCGCAATTCTTAAAATTTCTCAATGAAAATCACATTAGAATACTTCAAATAATTCTAACAATCAATTAATATCTTTAGTTGAATTTTTTCTTGGAAAAATTCCCATTAAAAATCATCATGATCCCACCCTTGGGAGTTTTTTTTTTTAATTTTTTAAAAATGCCAAAATCTGCTCTAGAAACCGCAATTCTTAAAATTTCTCAATGAAAATCACATTAGAATACTTCAAATAATTCTAACAATCAATTAATATCTTTAGTTGAATTTTTTCTGGAAAAATTCCCATTAAAAATCATCATGATCCCACCCTTGGGAGTTTTTTTTAATTTTTTAAAAATGCCAAAATTTGCTCTAGAAACCGCAATTCTTAAAATTTCTCAATGAAAATCACATTAGAATACTTCAAATAATTCTAACAATCAATTAATATCTTTAGTTGAATTTTTTCTTGGAAAAATTCCCATCTAGAAACCGCAATTCTTAAAATTTCTCAATGAAAATCACATTAGAATACTTCAAATAATTCTAACAATCAATTAATATCTTTAGTTGAATTTTTTCTTGGAAAAATTCCCATTAAAAATCATCATGATCCCACCCTTGGGAGTTTTTTTTTTAATTTTTTAAAAATGCCAAAATCTGCTCTAGAAACCGCAATTCTTAAAATTTCTCAATGAAAATCACATTAGAATACTTCAAATAATTCTAACAATCAATTAATATCTTTAGTTGAATTTTTTCTTGGAAAAAATCCCATTAAAAATCATCATGATCCCACACTTGGGAGTTTTTTTTTAATTTTTTAAAAATGCCAAAATCTGCTCTAGAAACCGCAATTCTTAAAATTTCTCAATGAAAATCACATTAGAATACTTCAAATAATTCTAACAATCAATTAATATCTTTAGTTGAATTTTTTCTTGGAAAAATTCCCATTAAAAATCATCATGATCCCACCCTTGGGAGTTTTTTTTTTAATTTTTTAAAAATGCCAAAATCTGCTCTAGAAACCGCAATTCTTAAAATTTCTCAATGAAAATCACATTAGAATACTTCAAATAATTCTAACAATCAATTAATATCTTTAGTTGAATTTTTTCTTGGAAAAATTCCCATTAAAAATCATTATGATCCCACCCTTGGGAGTTTTTTTTTAATTTTTTAAAAATGCCAAAATCTGCTCTATAAACCGCAATTCTTAAAATTTCTAAATGAAAACCACATTAGAATACTTCAAATAATTCTAACAATCAATTAATATCTTTAGTTGAATTTTTTCTTGGAAAAATTCCCATTAAAAATCATTATGATCCCACCCTTGGGAGTTTTTTTTAATTTTTTAAAAATGCCAAAATCTGCTCTAGAAACCGCAATTCTTAAAATTTCTCAATGAAAATCACATTAGAATACTTCAAATAATTCTAACAATCAATTAATATCTTTAGTTGAATTTTTTCTTGGAAAAATTCCCATTAAAAATCATCATGATCCCACCCTTGGGAGTTTTTTTTTAATTTTTTAGAAATGCCAAAATCTGCTCTAGAAACCGCAATTCTTAAAATTTCTCAATGAAAATCACATTAGAATACTTCAAATAATTCTAACAATCAATTAATATCTTTAGTTGAATTTTTTCTTGGAAAAATTCCCATTAAAAATCATCATGATCCCACCCTTGGGAGTTTTTTTTTAATTTTTTAAAAATGCCAAAATCTGCTCTAGAAACCGCAATTCTTAAAATTTCTCAATGAAAATCACATTAGAATACTTCAAATAATTCTAACAATCAATTAATATCTTTAGTTGAATTTTTTCTTGGAAAAATTCCCATTAAAAATCATCATGATCCCACCCTTGGGAGTTTTTTTTTTTAATTTTTTAAAAATGCCAAAATCTGCTCTAGAAACCGCAATTCTTAAAATTTCTCAATGAAAATCACATTAGAATACTTCAAATAATTCTAACAATCAATTAATATCTTTAGTTGAATTTTTTCTGGAAAAATTCCCATTAAAAATCATTATGATCCCACCCTTGGGAGTTTTTTTTAATTTTTTAAAAATGCCAAAATCTGCTCTAGAAACCGCAATTCTTAAAATTTCTCAATGAAAATCACATTAGAATACTTCAAATAATTCTAACAATCAATTAATATCTTTAGTTGAATTTTTTCTTGGAAAAATTCCCATTAAAAATCATCATGATCCCACCCTTGGGAGTTTTTTTTTTAATTTTTTAAAAATGCCAAAATCTGCTCTAGAAACCGCAATTCTTAAAATTTCTCAATGAAAATCACATTAGAATACTTCAAATAATTCTAACAATCAATTAATATCTTTAGTTGAATTTTTTCTTGGAAAAATTCCCATTAAAAATCATTATGATCCCACCCTTGGGAGTTTTTTTTTAATTTTTTAAAAATGCCAAAATCTGCTCTATAAACCGCAATTCTTAAAATTTCTAAATGAAAACCACATTAGAATACTTCAAATAATTCTAACAATCAATTAATATCTTTAGTTGAATTTTTTCTTGGAAAAATTCCCATTAAAAATCATTATGATCCCACCCTTGGGAGTTTTTTTTAATTTTTTAAAAATGCCAAAATCTGCTCTAGAAACCGCAATTCTTAAAATTTCTCAATGAAAATCACATTAGAATACTTCAAATAATTCTAACAATCAATTAATATCTTTAGTTGAATTTTTTCTTGGAAAAATTCCCATTAAAAATCATCATGATCCCACCCTTGGGAGTTTTTTTTTAATTTTTTAGAAATGCCAAAATCTGCTCTAGAAACCGCAATTCTTAAAATTTCTCAATGAAAATCACATTAGAATACTTCAAATAATTCTAACAATCAATTAATATCTTTAGTTGAATTTTTTCTTGGAAAAATTCCCATTAAAAATCATCATGATCCCACCCTTGGGAGTTTTTTTTTAATTTTTTAAAAATGCCAAAATCTGCTCTAGAAACCGCAATTCTTAAAATTTCTCAATGAAAATCACATTAGAATACTTCAAATAATTCTAACAATCAATTAATATCTTTAGTTGAATTTTTTCTTGGAAAAATTCCCATTAAAAATCATTATGATCCCACCCTTGGGAGTTTTTTTTAATTTTTTAAAAATGCCAAAATCTGCTCTAGAAACCGCAATTCTTAAAATTTCTCAATGAAAATCACATTAGAATACTTCAAATAATTCTAACAATCAATTAATATCTTTAGTTGAATTTTTTCTTGGAAAAATTCCCATTAAAAATCATCATGATCCCACCCTTGGGAGTTTTTTTTTATTTTTTTAAAAATGCCAAAATCTGCTCTAGAAACCGCAATTCTTAAAATTTCTCAATGAAAATCACATTAGAATACTTCAAATAATTCTAACAATCAATTAATATCTTTAGTTGAATTTTTTCTTGGAAAAATTCCCATTAAAAATCATCATGATCCCACCCTTGGGAGTTTTTTTTTAATTTTTTAAAAATGCCAAAATCTGCTCTAGAAACCGCAATTCTTAAAATTTCTCAATGAAAATCACATTAGAATACTTCAAATAATTCTAACAATCAATTAATATCTTTAGTTGAATTTTTTCTTGGAAAAATTCCCATTAAAAATCATTATGATCCCACCCTTGGGAGTTTTTTTTAATTTTTTAAAAATGCCAAAATCTGCTCTAGAAACCGCAATTCTTAAAATTTCTCAATGAAAATCACATTAGAATACTTCAAATAATTCTAACAATCAATTAATATCTTTAGTTGAATTTTTTCTTGGAAAAATTCCCATTAAAAATCATCATGATCCCACCCTTGGGAGTTTTTTTTTATTTTTTTAAAAATGCCAAAATCTGCTCTAGAAACCGCAATTCTTAAAATTTCTCAATGAAAATCACATTAGAATACTTCAAATAATTCTAACAATCAATTAATATCTTTAGTTGAATTTTTTCTTGGAAAAATTCCCATTAAAAATCATCATGATCCCACCCTTGGGAGTTTTTTTTTTAATTTTTTAAAAATGCCAAAATCTGCTCTAGAAACCGCAATTCTTAAAATTTCTCAATGAAAATCACATTAGAATACTTCAAATAATTCTAACAATCAATTAATATCTTTAGTTGAATTTTTTCTTGGAAAAATTCCCATTAAAAATCATTATGATCCCACCCTTGGGAGTTTTTTTTAATTTTTTAAAAATGCCAAAATCTGCTCTAGAAACCGCAATTCTTAAAATTTCTCAATGAAAATCACATTAGAATACTTCAAATAATTCTAACAATCAATTAATATCTTTAGTTGAATTTTTTCTTGGAAAAATTCCCATTAAAAATCATCATGATCCCACCCTTGGGAGTTTTTTTTTATTTTTTTAAAAATGCCAAAATCTGCTCTAGAAACCGCAATTCTTAAAATTTCTCAATGAAAATCACATTAGAATACTTCAAATAATTCTAACAATCAATTAATATCTTTAGTTGAATTTTTTCTTGGAAAAATTCCCATTAAAAATCATCATGATCCCACCCTTGGGAGTTTTTTTTTAATTTTTTAAAAATGCCAAAATCTGCTCTAGAAACCGCAATTCTTAAAATTTCTCAATGAAAATCACATTAGAATACTTCAAATAATTCTAACAATCAATTAATATCTTTAGTTGAATTTTTTCTTGGAAAAATTCCCATTAAAAATCATTATGATCCCACCCTTGGGAGTTTTTTTTTAATTTTTTAAAAATGCCAAAATCTGCTCTAGAAACCGCAATTCTTAAAATTTCTCAATGAAAATCACATTAGAATACTTCAAATAATTCTAACAATCAATTAATATCTTTAGTTGAATTTTTTCTTGGAAAAATTCCCATTAAAAATCATCATGATCCCACCCTTGGGAGTTTTTTTTTATTTTTTTAAAAATGCCAAAATCTGCTCTAGAAACCGCAATTCTTAAAATTTCTCAATGAAAATCACATTAGAATACTTCAAATAATTCTAACAATCAATTAATATCTTTAGTTGAATTTTTTCTTGGAAAAATTCCCATTAAAAATCATCATGATCCCACCCTTGGGAGTTTTTTTTTTAATTTTTTAAAAATGCCAAAATCTGCTCTAGAAACCGCAATTCTTAAAATTTCTCAATGAAAATCACATTAGAATACTTCAAATAATTCTAACAATCAATTAATATCTTTAGTTGAATTTTTTCTTGGAAAAATTCCCATTAAAAATCATTATGATCCCACCCTTGGGAGTTTTTTTTTAATTTTTTAAAAATGCCAAAATCTGCTCTATAAACCGCAATTCTTAAAATTTCTAAATGAAAATCACATTAGAATACTTCAAATAATTCTAACAATCAATTAATATCTTTAGTTGAATTTTTTCTTGGAAAAATTCCCATTAAAAATCATTATGATCCCACCCTTGGGAGTTTTTTTTTAATTTTTTAAAAATGCCAAAATCTGCTCTAGAAACCGCAATTCTTAAAATTTCTCAATGAAAATCACATTAGAATACTTCAAATAATTCTAACAATCAATTAATATCTTTAGTTGAATTTTTTCTTGGAAAAATTCCCATTAAAAATCATTATGATCCCACCCTTGGGAGTTTTTTTTAATTTTTTAAAAATGCCAAAATCTGCTCTAGAAACCGCAATTCTTAAAATTTCTCAATGAAAATCACATTAGAATAATTCAAATAATTCTAACAATCAATTAATATCTTTAGTTGAATTTTTTCTTGGAAAAATTCCCATTAAAAATCATCATGATCCCACCCTTGGGAGTTTTTTTTTAATTTTTTAAAAATGCCAAAATCTGCTCTAGAAACCGCAATTCTTAAAATTTCTCAATGAAAATCACATTAGAATACTTCAAATAATTCTAACAATCAATTAATATCTTTAGTTGAATTTTTTCTTGGAAAAATTCCCATTAAAAATCATTATGATCCCACCCTTGGGAGTTTTTTTTTAATTTTTTAAAAATGCCAAAATCTGCTCTAGAAACCGCAATTCTTAAAATTTCTCAATGAAAATCACATTAGAATACTTCAAATAATTCTAACAATCAATTAATATCTTTAGTTGAATTTTTTCTTGGAAAAATTCCCATTAAAAATCATCATGATCCCACCCTTGGGAGTTTTTTTTTATTTTTTTAAAAATGCCAAAATCTGCTCTAGAAACCGCAATTCTTAAAATTTCTCAATGAAAATCACATTAGAATACTTCAAATAATTCTAACAATCAATTAATATCTTTAGTTGAATTTTTTCTTGGAAAAATTCCCATTAAAAATCATCATGATCCCACCCTTGGGAGTTTTTTTTTAATTTTTTAAAAATGCCAAAATCTGCTCTAGAAACCGCAATTCTTAAAATTTCTCAATGAAAATCACATTAGAATACTTCAAATAATTCTAACAATCAATTAATATCTTTAGTTGAATTTTTTCTTGGAAAAATTCCCATTAAAAATCATCATGATCCCACCCTTGGGAGTTTTTTTTTAATTTTTTAAAAATGCCAAAATCTGCTCTAGAAACCGCAATTCTTAAAATTTCTCAATGAAAATCACATTAGAATACTTCAAATAATTCTAACAATCAATTAATATCTTTAGTTGAATTTTTTCTTGGAAAAATTCCCATTAAAAATCATTATGATCCCACCCTTGGGAGTTTTTTTTTAATTTTTTAAAAATGCCAAAATCTGCTCTAGAAACCGCAATTCTTAAAATTTCTCAATGAAAATCACATTAGAATACTTCAAATAATTCTAACAATCAATTAATATCTTTAGTTGAATTTTTTCTTGGAAAAATTCCCATTAAAAATCATCATGATCCCACCCTTGGGAGTTTTTTTTTTAATTTTTTAAAAATGCCAAAATCTGCTCTAGAAACCGCAATTCTTAAAATTTCTCAATGAAAATCACATTAGAATACTTCAAATAATTCTAACAATCAATTAATATCTTTAGTTGAATTTTTTCTTGGAAAAATTCCCATTAAAAATCATCATGATCCCACCCTTGGGAGTTTTTTTTTAATTTTTTAAAAATGCCAAAATCTGCTCTAGAAACCGCAATTCTTAAAATTTCTCAATGAAAATCACATTAGAATACTTCAAATAATTCTAACAATCAATTAATATCTTTAGTTGAATTTTTTCTTGGAAAAATTCCCATTAAAAATCATCATGATCCCACCCTTGGGAGTTTTTTTTTAATTTTTTAAAAATGCCAAAATCTGCTCTAGAAACCGCAATTCTTAAAATTTCTCAATGAAAATCACATTAGAATACTTCAAATAATTCTAACAATCAATTAATATCTTTAGTTGAATTTTTTCTTGGAAAAATTCCCATTAAAAATCATCATGATCCCACCCTTGGGAGTTTTTTTTAATTTTTTAAAAATGCCAAAATCTGCTCTAGAAACCGCAATTCTTAAAATTTCTCAATGAAAATCACATTAGAATACTTCAAATAATTCTAACAATCAATTAATATCTTTAGTTGAATTTTTTCTTGGAAAAATTCCCATTAAAAATCATCATGATCCCACCCTTGGGAGTTTTTTTTTAATTTTTTAAAAATGCCAAAATCTGCTCTAGAAACCGCAATTCTTAAAATTTCTCAATGAAAATCACATTAGAATACTTCAAATAATTCTAACAATCAATTAATATCTTTAGTTGAATTTTTTCTTGGAAAAATTCCCATTAAAAATCATTATGATCCCACCCTTGGGAGTTTTTTTTAATTTTTTAAAAATGCCAAAATCTGCTCTAGAAACCGCAATTCTTAAAATTTCTCAATGAAAATCACATTAGAATACTTCAAATAATTCTAACAATCAATTAATATCTTTAGTTGAATTTTTTCTTGGAAAAATTCCCATTAAAAATCATCATGATCCCACCCTTGGGAGTTTTTTTTTAATTTTTTAAAAATGCCAAAATCTGCTCTAGAAACCGCAATTCTTAAAATTTCTCAATGAAAATCACATTAGAATACTTCAAATAATTCTAACAATCAATTAATATCTTTAGTTGAATTTTTTCTTGGAAAAATTCCCATTAAAAATCATCATGATCCCACCCTTGGGAGTTTTTTTTTAATTTTTTAAAAATGCCAAAATCTGCTCTAGAAACCGCAATTCTTAAAATTTCTCAATGAAAATCACATTAGAATACTTCAAATAATTCTAACAATCAATTAATATCTTTAGTTGAATTTTTTCTTGGAAAAATTCCCATTAAAAATCATCATGATCCCACCCTTGGGAGTTTTTTTTTAATTTTTTAAAAATGCCAAAATCTGCTCTAGAAACCGCAATTCTTAAAATTTCTCAATGAAAATCACATTAGAATACTTCAAATAATTCTAACAATCAATTAATATCTTTAGTTGAATTTTTTCTTGGAAAAATTCCCATTAAAAATCATCATGATCCCACCCTTGGGATTTTTTTTTTAATTTTTTAAAAATGCCAAAATCTGCTCTAGAAACCGCAATTCTTAAAATTTCTCAATGAAAATCACATTAGAATACTTCAAATAATTCTAACAATCAATTAATATCTTTAGTTGAATTTTTTCTTGGAAAAATTCCCATTAAAAATCATCATGATCCCACCCTTGGGAGTTTTTTTTTAATTTTTTAAAAATGCCAAAATCTGCTCTAGAAACCGCAATTCTTAAAATTTCTCAATGAAAATCACATTAGAATACTTCAAATAATTCTAACAATCAATTAATATCTTTAGTTGAATTTTTTCTTGGAAAAATTCCCATTAAAAATCATCATGATCCCACCCTTGGGAGTTTTTTTTTAATTTTTTAAAAATGCCAAAATCTGCTCTAGAAACCGCAATTCTTAAAATTTCTCAATGAAAATCACATTAGAATACTTCAAATAATTCTAACAATCAATTAATATCTTTAGTTGAATTTTTTCTTGGAAAAATTCCCATTAAAAATCATCATGATCCCACCCTTGGGAGTTTTTTTTAATTTTTTAAAAATGCCAAAATCTG